>NW_020229998.1:245000-370000 GCF_003227715.2 Harpegnathos saltator | reverse complement strand
CTCCATCTTCGCGCTAATCGCGCTCCTTTCCTATGTCCTTTCTTCTTCTTCTTCTTCTTCTTCTTCTTCTTCTTCTTCTTCTTCTTCTTCTTCTTTTTCTTCTTCTTCTTCTTCCTCCTCGTCCTTATTGTCGTCGTCGTAGTTCACCCGGGCGGTGCCGAGCCGTTTTATCTCGTTCCACGCATTATACCGCGGCTCTTTGCGGCGACGAAAGAGATAGAGCGAGAGGGAGAGGAAGAGACGAAAGGAAATTTCAGTCTCGACCAGCGGGAATATTTCACGGATTAAGATTAGCGCCTGTCTCCCCCTCCTTTCTCTCTCTCCCTCCCTCCCTCTCTCTCTCTCTCTCTCTCTCTCTCTCTCTTTTTCGCTTCGTCCTCGAGGAGCGCGCATTCTATTTCGGTGCTTCTGTTGCAACCCTCCCCGAGCCTTGTGTTCTATCCCTCGGATGAATCTTTCTCCCCTGCCAAATCTTCTCTTTCTCTCTCTCTCTCTCTCTCTCTCTCTCTCTTTCTTCTTAATTAAGCGTACGTTCAAAGATCTTAAGCGATCAGAAAAATCGAAACCTATAACCTGCGCAATTAACACACCTCACCTCTCGACATAACGGAAACGCGAGTCAGAGGTCAGAAAGAGAGAGAGAGAAAGAGAGAGAGAGAGAGAGAGAGTGAAGGGTCGAACGGAAGTGTCGATTGTAAAATCAATCAACGCTCGATAGTCGATACATCGCGACTGGCGAGAGGGGGTTTCTGCATTATTGATAAACGGGGATGAGGGCGAGGCTTCGCTTATTAGCATTCCCGCCATCGAGCCGACATAATCCAACGTATGATTTACGCTCGCCGCGTCGCGGAACCGGTCCACCCGGGCCAAATAAAATACCGTCCGGTACGTGCGATTTGTCCGGCCTTCGGTGGAACCATCCCGCGTACCCTCGGAGCCGCGTACCTGAACAGTCGTCGTTTCTTACCACTCGCGAGGAGGGTAAGAGTCATCCGCGCGACGATACCTCGCGAGTCCTCCGCTCCGTCGTGCTCATCGTCGTTCTCTTCTTCTTCTTCTTCTTCTTCTTCTTCTTCTTCTCCGTAATCCGAGGAGGCTCTCAGTCCCGTGGAGCCTCCGATAACTTTGCAACAACAACGGCCGTCGACGGATTACGAGAAGGGGGCCCGCAGGGAGGAGTTCCGGGGAACGAGAAGGCACGCCCGGGGCGCGATACGCTAATGAAAAGAGATTTGTAATTACAACGGTGACATCCGCCGCAACGCTCGCACGTCGCGTCCTCAAGTGTCCCGTGCGAGGTGGAAGTGCTCACTCTCTCGGCGGCTTCGTTCGCGTTCTCACGCTGAATGATGTATCCAGCTGGCAAACTAGTTGAAGTTTTTGAGCGAGTGGATATGTCTGCTCACAGTGCGTGTGTGTTATACTACCTACAAACCAGTCTGCCAGTAATTGCTGCAGAGGTGCTCTCGCTATTACAAGATAGAAACGTACAGGTCCGGTATCTTGCAAGAGTAACAGTTCGCGACTCTCTCTCTCTCTCTCTCTCTCTCTCTCTCTCTCTCTCTCTCTCTCTCTCTCTCTCTCTCTCTCTCCCTCTCTCTCTCTCTCTTTATCCATCTATTTATCTTTTCCTCTAGGAAAATAATTAATGGCATCAGTAGCGGTAAGTCGAATCGTTTTCTCCCTCTAACTCTCGTGGGATAGTATAGATTTCAAAATTAATTAATTTTTCACGCGTTCTCGACGGGGGTAGACCTGATCGAGGCGTTCCGCGACGCGAGAAGTGCTACTCGAGCGTACCTCGATCGAGAGGATGCGACAGAAGAGGGGATCCTGCCCGCAAGATCGCGGAAGCACCCGCGCGGGTTCGTACGAATTAGAAGAAGTGCAACTCGAATCCGAATGAACTCCGGAGTTAATGTCCTGAACGAGCGCGAGAAATGCTCCGTCCGGCTTCCTCCTCGCTTCCTGCTACGTCTTTCGGTCGTAGCACCGGTTACCGGTTGGTAATACGTAGCGGCGCGATGAGTTACGGGGGCCCCTTTTTCGTGCCCCGCCTTGCCTGCGGGCCCGAAAACAACGCACAGAAAAGGGCAGAGAATTAGTGCTGTTAGCGGCCGAACCGGCGCGAAACTGGTTCGCAGAAGCTCCGTCGTATTCTAATGAGGCTTGTCTAGGCCCGCTTCGGAACCGCTCGGTAGGATCCCGAAATCTCGCGTTCGACCACGCTTTACAAGCGGCGCTTGTAAATAAAACGTCTCGCAATTTCCGAACGGCGGTGAATTCGCCGAAGTGAAATCACCGCTTGTCCAACGGTAACTTCGTTAACGTTCGAAACGCTCCCGATCTGGTTGCTACGTAGTTGAGCGATATTCGGCATTCATTCACCGTTATTAGATTGAGGTAATTGAATTTTAATTTTCACTCGATGCAACGCGTTAATTTAATCGCGCGAACCTCCTAAGTGGAAGCTATAATAATCGCGCGCAAGAAACGGACAGCCCTAAACGCGAGGCTTCAACCGCGCCTCGCCGTTACCGTAGGGTCAGGCCCCGGCCGACGGCCTTTTTAATGCGACTCGATTTTTACGTCGATCGGCGCGCGAGCGAGCGGTAAGAGCAGAAATTCCACGTGCGATTAAAGTATTAACCGCGCGGGAATCGTTAAGCGGCCCGCCGAGCAAATTGCGGGGGACGCTCGCGCGCTCCTCCGTGCGTCCGGGCGTTCCCTCGGCGGGAGAGGGCTTTCCACCGCATTTTAATTCGTTGATTATTATTCCGTATAACCGCTCGTAAAACCGGCCACGATGAGCTCTAACGACCCGCCGCGCGTAATTGCGCGTAACCGCGTGCGCCGCTCCCCGCGGAACGGCGCGACACGTGAGAACCAGGCCGGAATCGCGACTAAAAACTCGAAAACAATTACCGCTCGAAATCAAGTCGGATATCTCCTCGGCTCGATCAGTCGCGCCTGCTTCGACGGTGAAAGACCGACCACCTTCCATGTCGGGAATACACGAGTGCTTGAGGAACGGTTGGCGAGTTTGGGAAGTAAGGACGATGATATCGCCTAGTTAATACATAATTTATTTCCATTTAATGCGATATAGAGTTAAACCTGACCGAAAAAAAATATTAGAGGTATGTACAACTTTCGAAATTCCTTTGTGTTGCCTTGACGATGATAGTTACTTATTTCGTGAATAATTAGTTTTTATTGATATTTCCTTGCGTTTTTTCTCCCTCGACGGCGATAATTGCTTGCTTCATGAATAATTAATTCTTCTTAGATCCAATGACGTCTAGTTTGCCCGAGAAATCGGGCTCTCCGATCGATCCGCCAGACAAAGTAGTAAATCTGGTTCCGAACATTGGCTTGCAAGAAAGTAAAAGATATCGCATCCTCCTTCGTCGAAAGTCCGATAAGAACGTAAGTCATGTTTCCGCCAATGTAGCAGCCAAAATGAGCGCGTTCCGTATCCAATCCGCGAAAAGGCGACGATAAATCCGCGAACGTGTCGCATGAAATTTGTCGGCGATCGTTGCGCCGATTCTCCGGGGTTCCCGAAGGACAAGGGGAGTTTATGCCTCCTTTATACCTCCCCGAGGAGCTGGCCGCCGCTACCAGCTGCTGTTCTGCCAGGTGGCAAAAAGAAGCAGCGAGCAAGGTAGGAAGAAGGACGAGAGAGGTGCGGGATATGCGAAGGAGAGAAAGAAAAGAGAGAGAGGGACGGATGACGGCGGTTAGTTTCTCCAGTGAGTCCAGTAGAAGTGAGAGGGAGAAAGCTGCGGTGCCGGCGGAGGAACCCCGAAGAAGTGAGTCGGGCGAAAGAGGACAGAGGTGTAGGAAGGAGGAGAAGGGCGAGAGGAAGGCGACCCAAATGCACACGCACACAATACAAATATACACACACACACACACTTTACGAGGTGCAAGCGAGAGAGAGAGAGAGAGAGAGAGAGAGAGAGAGAGAGAGAGAGAAGAGAAGAGAAAATGGAGGATGAAGAGACTACCTCCCAAACACCTGGCGAGTATCCTTCTCCTAGTGGCGCCTCTTCGGAGAAATTCCTTCCTTTTTCTCCAGGACCATGAGATCCATGGGAACCGTCTTCGTAGCGCGTCGTGGACACAAAGCGACGCTGCGGCGCAGCTTTACCTTCTTCTTATTTTCTTTTTCTTTTTTCTCTCTTTTTTTTTTTTTGCGAACGCATCGCTACATTGATCGAAGGACATTTCATAAAATATGCTGAGATCGCAGGAACCGGGATCTCGAAACGTCTCGCGGCGGCCGCATTTCTCCGAGACGCGTATTGTGCGTGGGACAAAGTCCTGCGGAAAATCCTGCGTGGAAACGAAGATTACGACTCGAATCGTCGCCGTTCCTTGAAACATCGAGTCGAGTTGATCGATCTTAATCGCGATATAAGTGGTTTATGATCCAACGGACGAAGCGACGCGTATCTTATCTCAAGTTGGGCCACTTTAAAGGGACTACGGTTCTCAGGACTATCTCGGAGAGACGTCCTTAGCGGTTGCACACATGGCACTGGTACGCGCGGACATACCTCCTGCGAGACTAAGAAATTGATTAGATATGCGGTGAGAAAGAATGTCCCGCGCCGGTGGAAGATCCACGTCACTGCTCAAGGATCCGTATCCTCGTTCGTCCTGGGAACGCCTCGCGCGAGCAGAACTCGCGTGTGACGCCGTCGGTCGAGGAGGCTCTCAGGAGACTCTCGCGCAGGAAGCGCGAAGTGTACCGATCTGTGACGTCACATCCGCCGAATTAATTTTCCGCCTGCGAGACGTCGGCCTGCTGGATCGACGACCTACTCGACGTCTCCTTCTCGACGTCTTGCCGAAGAAGCGCCTACCGATTACGCGTTTTATCGAGCCGTTCGTCTCCTTCCGCGTTCGTTGTCACTCTCGACGAAGTCGCCCATTCGTTAATTAAAGCCCTAATGAACTTTAAACCAAATTAAAGCCCTAATAAACTTCACTTTATCTACATCCCTCCTCTTTCTCTCTCTCTCTCTCTCTCTCTCTTTCTCCTTCTTTCGTTTTCCCAATTTATGCACATCTTTCGTGGTAACTTTTCTAATCGCCTCCTTTAAAATAACGCTACTAGCGATAGTTATAATGGCTCAGTTGTTATCTATAAATTGCTTATTATTATGAAGAATAATTTCTCATTTTTTTAATTTTAAACTATAATAACAAGTCAATTATAGCTTTTTTTTTGTATTTAATAGTTTAGCAAAGAGTTTTGTGGTAAATTCTTTTTATATAATGTTGCTGGACGCTCGCGCGCGCGTGTGTGTGTATGTATGCGTGAACATCATTTTTATATTCCTATTTAATTATTATTTAATTATTCTTTAATTAAATTATTAAATTATATGACGTTAAATTATTTGATTATATTACATTCCTAGACAATTTTCCTACATATACTCATTATGCAGTGCGGTTTTTGTTATCTCAGTCTTCAGCTTAATTACTGCACACTGATATATGTGCGCGTGCCGGTGCTTTAGACTTTCTTAACAGATTTTTCTTTCTCACAGAGCGCGCGCGCACGTACTGCACTATCGTTAATAAGCATTGCTCGACTTTGGCAGGGGATATAATTTGTGTTAGCCAGCTATACCTTCAAAGGGTTTAACCCCAAGGATAAAATAAATTCTACTCTATTCTACTCTCTCCCTCTCTTCTGCCTCTCTCTCTCTCTCTTTCTCTCTCTCTCTCTCTCTCTCTCTCTTTCTCTCTCTCTCTCTCCCTCTCTCTCTCTCTCTCTCTCTACCTCTCTCTGACGCTGGTCGTACGACGAGCGAGCGCGGTTGTTCGCGTCCAGGATTACGGTAATGACACCGTTGACGGCGCATTCGTTATCCCGCACGACGAAACCCGTTCCTAAATCGGGGCCACGAGACGCGCGTACACAGCGACTTCCTCGTCGTCGACCGTCGTGACTCATCGGAGTCGCAGAAAATCAGGTGTCTCGCGCTTGAGAGCGAGCCAGCTCGTAGCTCGCGGATCGTTTGCATAATACTTTCGTCTAACGATCGAGTCGTTCTCCGCGGCACTTTTCGCCCCGTAGCGCAGACGGCCGGGATAATCCACCGTGGGAATCGAGAGTGTTTTCTTTTTTATTTTCTTTCTCTCCTTCTCTCTCTCTCTCTCTCTCTCTCTCTCTCTCTTTCTCTCTCTCTCACTCTCCTTCTCCCTCGTTTTCCCTCTTTCCTTTTCTTCTTCCTCCCTTTAGACTGCTTTTCCTAGAGTCGTCGTGAAGAGATACCCAACAGGTTTCCAGACGCTCGCTCGAAGCCGCCCGAACGTGTTTTGAATCTGTTCCCGATAAATTCACCTGGAGATTGCGCAGAGGCAGAATATATCCCGCGCGTTATTACAACGGGAGTGTCGTCTCGGGAGAGAATATCCGACGCCCCGCAACGTATCCCGCGGCCGACCTGCGGATTAACGATCGAATAAGTTAATTAGAAGAAAAGAAAAAAGGAAGAGCCTCCTCTCCGATCTCGTAGTCTTTTTAATCGCCGAACAACGAGCCAGGGCCGTACTAATTAACGGTCCGACGATGGAGATGAGAATATCCGGGTGCTATGAGAAACACCGTCGCGAACTCCATGAGAACGCACTCGAACGCCGAACGAAATAGCGCAGCGACTCTCTGAGCTGATCGCGATAATAAGAAAAAAAAAAAAGGGGGGAGGAGGAGGAAAAAGGATTCTCTCTCGCGCGGCCTTCCGGGAAGATTTATGCACGCCTATTATCATGACACCCGTCCGGCTCGTTCCTAGAGTACGAAACCGATTGTAATGAAAACCCCGCTCATTATCACACTGCCAGATCGGAAACTATCCGACATTTACTACCGGTCGCGCAACTTCTTACACCGTTTACTCCTCGAATTTCCATGCGCCAACACAATGTAGTGAGCAAGGATCCGGCCCGCTCGGGTCAAGATCCGTCGTTCTCTCCTGTCATTTGCGAGAACTCTCGAAATCGCAATGTCGTTGAACGACAGCCTGTAGAAGCCTCGTGATATTCGCACGGAGAAAAGTTTCAACAGCGGCGTGCCAGCTCGCCGCTGTTAAGCTCAAAAGAGGTGACTGAACGGTCACTAGCCTGTACGCTCACTAGCCGGAACTCCAGGGCGACAGGGCGAATAAAATTCCGATGGCGCTAGTCCCTCGATGGCGCGGGGATGGTCGCGCGCGACCAGGTGAGAATGTGCAATTTTCGCGAGAGACCGAGATACGGGGACGCTGAGAGAACTTCGTACACCATTTACACGTTAATGAGCATCGCCCCCTCTCGTTCGCTCGCTCGTCCCTTCTGCTCGCCACTACCTACTACCTACCATCGGTTCCTAGCGACGTTTCGAGAGAAGCGCTTATTACTATTTCCTTTCTGCACGTGCTCGTTACGTGGCGCATGCAGTACCTCGCCGGGCATGACGACGCTCCGGCAATTATTTGGATTCATTACGAGCAGGAAGGGGACTTCCCTTCAAGAGGACCTCACCCCCCGCCCTCCGTCCCGCGCCTAGCCCCGCAACGCCGAACGTCAGCGCGCCTCACCGTGACCGGGGCCCGACGGACCCAAACGCCCGCGGCCTCCCTTCGACGATTCGCGTGCTACCGCAGCAGCTGGGAAAGCTCGGTTCTCCTTTTACTTGTTTTTCTCCCTTCTCTTTCTCTTCCTCTCCTCCCCTCTGCTTTACTTTTTTTAAGGCGCGCTACGCCTTATCTCCGGGCAACTGCGAGAAATATCGGCCGGCGGCAGTCCCGTTCCTCGAAAAAGCAGAACCGCTCGAGCAAGACCCAACACGAATGATTCGATGAGTCTGAAGTCGACTTCACTCCGGCGGGAGATTGATGAGAAATTGAAAGAACGAGATCGCGCGTGTCGTTGACTTTGGAAAATTTCGTAACGTTGAATATCACAACGTTCGTTGGTTTCGTCAATTTTAAATTAAATTACGTTTCTTATCCCACGTTGTCAATCGATCGACTATCTCATGTCAAATCGCCTCTATCTTACGTTAAATTTCGCTAAAAATTTATCGAAGATCGTTCAGACATGTAACTTTTCACTTCCAACTCAGGCTGCCAATCCTGCCGCATTTCTTTCTTCGGGATTAAATCAGCTGCTTGTGAAGCAACTTGCGACTTGTGTGCCCGAAGCGCCAACGAGCGCGACGCATCCTGACGCAGGGATAATCGGTTCCGAAAGTCGACTTGAAAAAACTCGTGTGCACAAAACGTGTGCACGATGATCGCGGTGTAAATGAGCTCACTGAAATTGGCGCCGCCACATCCTCTCCATTGTGACGATCAAAGTGCGATTGTATACATTGCGCTATTAAAACGGGACAGGGAGTAAAAGGCGACGAAAAGCGGTAACGAAGGATAACGTATCCGTCGCCGTGCGGTTGGCGAGGTAAAAGAGAAAGTAGGTAAGGACGGAGAGACAAATTGCGCCCCGGACAGAAGGACCCGTGGAGTCCCAGTTCGCCGCCGACGTCAACGAACACCTGGCGCTCATCTGACCCGATAAAGCTCCCTCGATCTCGCCCAATACCGACAAGGAGCGAGTTTCGGGGCCCGCGGGCCCCGCTTCGGCCGTGGGTACGTTGAACCCCCTCGACGATTCTAACATCTCCCTCGGCCTCTTTGTGTTCCAGGACTCGCATGGCATCGACGAGCTGAAAGCAGCGCCGGTTACTGACACGTCCCAGGACGTGCGAGTGCTCGCTGGCTCGCAAAACGGGACGCACACCACCGTGACGTTCTCCAGGAAGTGGCACACATGCGATCCCCAGGATCACCAGCTCACGGTGAGTGTTTCATGCTGAAAGTGTAATCTCAGCGGGCGATCATTGCGTTAATATTTATCGTCACGAGCGGCCTCGACTCTGTGCCTACCAAACGAAGTTTTCTTACTGGCCGAGTGAACAATTTCCTAAAGTGAGAGAGAGAGAGAGAGAGAGAGAGAGAGAGAAAGCGGTCGCGCGATGCTACCTTCCTTCGTGCATAAATAATCGCCGTAGGCGTCTAAATTGCGCGCGATAAGAATGAAAGATCACGCGAGTCGGCTTGAATTAAAAGCTACCACGATTGGAAACCACGAGGTCTCATCTCGAGCGTCACACGCAGTGCCGGCTGGAGATAAATCTTACGCATCTCAAGCCTCTCCTGGGGGTCCTCCAATAATATCACGTGTAATTGAAAGGAGCCTCTCGCCCGGACGGTGATTCTCGCGGGCTGTGGCGTGCATTAACGCAGCGAGAGCCGGAAATTTATCGCGCCTCACTAATGCCAAATTACCTTCCGACCTCTATCCGCTTCCGACCTCTATCCGATGCTAATCCGTTACTCTGTAATTAAAACGCGTGCAAAGAAAGCAAACCCGCGCGCTGTGTACATCTCGCTGCGGCGTACCGAACGGAGGTCCTTAAGAGGCCCGAAAGGACGAGAGAAAGAGAGAGAGAGAGAGAGAGAGAGAGAGAGAGAGAGTGTGTGTGTGTGTGTGAGAGAAGGAGAGAGGAAGAGATAGGGGGGTGAGAGAAGGAGGACCGGCCCGGAAGATTTACTGTACAACCGCCGCGGCTCGCCGTAGAATTCGCGGAGAACCCTCTTTCGATTTATGCCTGGCGAGCAGAGGCCCCGCGGCTTTAAGAGGCCCTCGGGCCCCGCTGTCTCGAATTCCCGCGGCGGTATTTAGGCGTTTAGCATGCCGTCTGCCCCCTTTCGCCGTGGCGCAAACCTCCGGCAATCAACGTATCCGATCCTAACTGCAGTCATGCCACCATAATCCCTGCGAGATAATATCTCGCGTATCTTTTGCCTCGGCGTGCAAAGTATCAAAAGAGACAGGAGAGAAAAACGGAAAATGAAAGGGAAAAGAAGGAAAGGGAGAAAAAATCGAAACGCTGTAAAGCCCGCTCGTTAATACTCGCGAGAGACAATGCGCCGCCGGTCGCGGCGGTGGAGGTCCTCCTCCTCGGAAGACGAAGAGGACGAAGAAGTCGCTTTCAATGACGGGGTTCGTTTCGATGATTTTAGGGGGATACCATCAGGGTGCTGTGGGCTCTGCATCAGAGCGATCCGGAATTGAACACGGCGGTCTGGCACGGCAAGAGACGAGGCGGTAGAGCTCTGAGGCTGAAGACAGTCGCGGCTCATTCGCCGCCGCCTCGAACGCGAAACGGACTGCACTGGGACGTCAAGTTCAGCCAGGTAAGCGAGCCTCGAATCTTCCTCCGATATTCTTATCTTATCCGACAGCTTGAAGAAACTCGAAGGAAACACTCGCGCTGATTTCATTCGTCGGCCTAACGATGATGATGGATTATACCCACTCGAAGATACGCTGCTTACGAAGCTAGTCCTGAAGTAGTCGATGATAAATGAAGATCCGTCTCGCGGTCGTTCTCATGCGAATGAACAAATCAATGAAGATGCATCTGCTCTGTCGGTCAGACACGTATGTGTGACCGCCGGAGGAAGTAGAATAAAAATGAAAAAGTGAAAAAATTCGCTTCACACCTTAGAGCCTCATCCGAGTCTGAAAAGTGTTTTCCTCGCCGAACTTTCTCGACTGATCGTCGACGAACCACGCCGGCCAGTAATGTTCTCGTTCGACAGTTCACAGTCTCGCCCAACATGGACACCATCTACTGGTGCAAGATCTTCCAATCTCCCCTGGATCAGATGCATCACATGATAGGGGTAAGTAAACGACGATGCAAATTCTCGCTAACAGGTTTCTCGAGTGGACGTAAACCTCTTGAGAAGTACCCGATGCTGCGCGAACGAGCGAGCCGGCCGCTGGGTTGATGGAATGCAAAGGTTGGGCCTTATTCGTATGTGCTTCACGAATCACGGTCATTCATGCCGGACGTCGTGCGCTGCGTAGACGCGCGTCATTAGAATAAAGAAGAGACCCGGAATGATGTCACCGCGTGTTCCGAAACGCTCGCGGACTGTCAATGGGATCGCGCGAGAGAAAGGATCAAGACCCGTTCCCAGGATCCCTCCGTGAAAAATCCCAACCCCCAGACCTGATCAGGCTGCGCGCATGTGTCGGCAGTCCTTGAACGTGATTCTCGCGACGGAAGTTAGGAAGAGCTTTAGCGCGCGCAGAAAGAAGATCGATCGAACTATATTATAGAAATTTCGTTGTTCCTTCGAAACAAAAGACGCCCGGTCGAGTCATCGTCGCGTTCATTCAAGCAATCTTTTTTCTTCGAAAGTCGAAAGTCTTTTTTTCCGACTTTACTTTCGAAAATCGAGATAATCAGGAGGCAGGAGTGAATCGACTTCGCGATCTCCACGACGTTGCATGCATTATTTATGGGCTTTCAGTACACACCGCTCGTGGAGAAGGCCAACGAGGACCTGGTCCATCACATGATCCTGTATGAGTGCGCAGTGTCACCGTCTACAGCGGAACGCCTTAGCCTCCAAACCAAGCTGGCCGGCGGTGCTTGCTACAGCTCGAAGAATCCGATGCCCGCGGAATGGGAAGCGTGTATGCAACCTGTGCTCGCTTGGGCTCGCGGCAGTAAAGGTAAATGAACCGCGAACCGGAAACAAAGTCTCGGGACAGCCGTGACGCGATTTGCGCGAAATCTCCCGGAAACGCGACGCGAAAGTCCGAAGGCGCAGAGAGGCAATGTCCGGGCGCAGCCATAAGACACCCCGTGTCGCCGAGGGACTCGCGGAGAGAGACGATTCCGTTTCACCGCGGCGAGTCGCGTGATTTATGGAAAGAACGAAATCTAATTTGCACAGCGGCTTCTTTACGGCTCGACGAGAGCGGCTTTAAGCGGCATTACCTGTGTTTTGCTCGTCGCAGGAGAATGGCTGCCGGAACACGTCGGTATACCCGTAGCGCTGAACGGCACTAAGACGTTTTACATGCTGGAAGTTCACTATAATAATCCACACATGAGGAACGTGAACGACAGCAGCGGCGTAAGGCTTCACTTAACTTCGGAGTTCCGTCCTCAGGAAGCGGGCATCCTCGTGGCCGGCGTGGCGGTGAGCCCTCTTCATCTGGTGCCCCCGAGGCAAAAGGCATACGCCACCGCCGGATATTGCACTCCGCATTGCACCAACACGGTAATCGAAGACTCATGCATCACACTGTTGAAATTAAGTCATTCTCAAATACTAAGAGAAACATCATTATCATCTCTCAACGACACGCTTTGATTTTTCACGTATTTTTCCTTCATTTTCGAGGTCTCGAGAAAAAGTCGACTCGTGCAACTGATTTTCTGTTGCCTGGGGACCAGAATAAGACACTTTTCGTAGGAGATTTCTATTCAGTCGATCGTTCTCCAGTTATCCGAATCGAATTTCAATGCGACTAAACGTTCAGACGAATATCTTCGGTCAGTAAGCAAAGATTTTTTCCTCGAGATATTTTTACCGGGTTTTCGTCTAGTTCTCATTCTGCAACACGAGCTGAAATGCCTCAACATATTTTTTTATACAACACACACCCGCATATACATACATGGAGAATTTCTAAAATTATACAAATCAATTATTTTCTCTCCCTCTCTCTAGATGTTCCCTAAAGACGGCATCAACATCGTGTCGGTCGTTCTACACTCGCATTTGGCTGGACGCCGTCTCACCTTGAAGCACATTCGCAAAGGGAAAGAACTGCCGAGGATAGTCCAGGATAATCACTTCGACTTCGACTACCAGCAGTCTCACATTCTGGAGAAGGAGGTAAAAGTGCTGCCCGGCGATGAGCTCGTCGCGGAATGCGTCTACGGTACTTTGGACAGGGAAATGCCGACCTTAGGCGGCTACGCGGCTTCTCAGGAGATGTGCTTGGCGTTCGTTGTGCATTATCCCAAGACACCTTTGGCCGCCTGTTACAGCATGACGCCTGTCAAGGATCTTTTCCGGACTCTTGGCGTGATGAAGTTCAAGGGAATGACAATGGACCAACTGGAGAAGGTGTTCCTGACGACCGGGTGAGTTATCTCACGCGATACCATCACGACCGTTAACTTGAATATAGATTTTGAGTCTATACTCGTTGGATCTGCATTCGTTGATTTTGCAGAACAGAGAGACAACAAAAAAGAATTATATGAGACTTGCTCTCTCTTTCGAAAGTTCATCGATGCAGTCATTGCAAAACATATGAGTTCTTATTTTTTTCCATATCATTGAAGATTGGATTAATAGATAAGATTTCACAAACTTAGAGAATATTTACATATATATATATACAGAATACAGTATTTTTTTGCTGACAAAGAAATTAATTTTATCCGACTCAAACTGGCTAGCTCAACATGTTGTTCATTAACAATTTCAGAACGGACATCGTGTCGACCAGCAAACAAACCTCCACGGATGTCACGGGAGTTGGCAACAACAACGAAACCATCATCAAAGAAACCCTTACTGCGTTAAAAGCGATGAAGGAATACACAGAGGAAACCGAGAACGATAATGTCTTCACACGACTTGTCATCGAAGATCCCGTGGAGTTTCAAAGTAACTATAACATAATTATATTATATATATATATAGTTATAATTATATTATATTATGTATATATATATATATATATATATATAATCACGACAGTAAATTATAAAACCATATTTATGAGCAAACACAAAATATTTTTTACAAACGTCAACGTTTGTATCCTGAATGTTCTAACTAATGATTTCTTTAATCTGCAGATCGGACTATGGCCGAACATATTCTAGCTCTGGCATGGACGGACGAGTTGTTGGCAAGATCAATAGAGAAAAATCTTTATCAAGGCAAACACATGACGTTCTGCCGGAAAAGGGACGACAAATTAGCGCTGGTAAGATCTCTCTCAATTAAAATCTCTTAGGATTTTAAGAAGAAAAATATTCGACGATCAAACATCAGAATTAGGTACCGAATATTTCTCGTATATGATTTTTACTTGAATTACTTGGATTACTATTGTTGATCTTGCTTTTATTTTTCATCATTAATTTGTACGAATTTTCTTCTTTAATTCTCTCACAGCCGGCAGACATCCAGACCTTCCCGAAATTCATAGAGCTACCGGAAGTGAACGACACCACCTGCGAAATCTCCGGCACCGCTGGAGCTCCTCATACCTTCGTGATACACCTGGTCACTATTATCAGTGTATTATCGGTCTTCATGTTCTAGGAAGACCCGATCGAATAGTCAGAGACAGTCGGTGAATGAACGTTGCACGATTAATGCACTTCGCGCTGTCGATCACATGAATACGACGAAAGGGTTCTCTACGTCACAAGTGTCCCTTGTATATTTCCGTATTTTACGAAACTACCCCCCGATTAATTTATTAACGATGCACGGGTAATTTTCTCGAATTAATGCCAACCGTATGAAGCGGATTTGGAGGTTTCTTCAAGTATTAGGTCTAGTAGTTAATTCTTTCCGATGAAATTCACATACGAGTCCCAGAAGTACCCGACCTGACGTATAGATGGCGGTTGTTGTTTGAAAAGAATGACTATGGTAGAAAGTACCAACCTTATAAAACTTAAGGGTAAGAGCACAGGCTTTTGCATAACACATAATACATAACGCATAAGAGAATAAACCAATTAGTTTTCTTCATTTCTCTCCTCAAGATAGAAATGAAGAACTTTGATTGGTTGATTCTCTTATGCGTTGTGTACTATGCGTTATGCAGAAGTCTGTGCTCTGTCCCTAAGTTTGAAGTTTGACGACGCTACGTTGTTTAGTATTTGTTTGGCAGCCATCAATAGTGAACGCTCTCAGTGAATTTGTAAACATGGAAAAAATTGGTCATCGTTATGTGATACAATACTTTCATTTGAAAGGCCTCCAATCAATATCAAAGCGGAGCTAGATTCTACTCTGGGGGAGTCTGCTCCTTCGTTTACAACAGTAAAATATTGGGTGGCAGAGTTTAAAGGAGGCTGTACGAGCTGCCAAGACGATCATCGCAGTGGTCGACCAAATGAGGTGACCACGTCAGAAATGGTGAAGAAAATCCACAAAATGGTATTGGATGACCGTCGACTGAAAGTGCGCGAGTTAGCAGACATGGTAGGCATTTCAAAAAGTGCTGTACATCGCATATTGACTGAAAATTTGGACATGAGAAAGCTGTGCGCAAGATGGGTGCCGCAATTGGAACAAAAATAGCGTCGTGACGATGTTTCAATCGAGTGTTTGGTGAAGTTTCGCAGCAATAAAACCGAGTTTTTGCGTCGATTCATAACCATGGATGAAACATGGGTCCGTCACTTCACACTTGAGACGAAGGAACAGTCAAAACAATGGACTGAAAGAGGAGAATCGGCTCCAAAGAAGGAGAAGACAGTTCCATCTGCAGGCAAAGTCATGGCGTCAGTTTTTTGGGATGCGCGTAGGATAATTTTCATTGATTATCTTCAGAAAGGCGAACAATCAACGGCGAGTGTCGTGCGAACTTATTGCAGCGTTTGAGTGATGAAATCAAGAAAAAACGGCCGCATTTGGCGAAAAAGAAAGTTTTGTTTCATCAAGGCAATGCACCAGTTCACACATCCGTTATCGCGATGGCCAAAATCAATGAGCCAAAACAAATGAGTTAAAGTTCGAATTACTTCCTCACGCACCCTATTCGCCAGATTTAGCCCCCTCGGATTATTTTCTGTTTCCAAACTTGAAAAAATGGCTCGGTGGTAAAAGATTTGCCAACAATGAAGAGGTGGAGTCTTGATGGCTATTTTGAGGAGCTCGACGATTCCCACTATAAACAGGGTATCGAAGCTATTGAACATCGCTGGGGAAAGAGTATTGAGCTAAAAGGAGACTATATAGAGGAATAAAAATATTTTTCCCCAAATATTTTGTGTTTCCTTTGTTAGATCAGGTACTTCTGGGACTACCCTCATAGCTCAGAACAAAATTTGAGATATTAGGTGTACAACTTTGCTTCCGCCGTTTACCCATAGATGGCTTTAGCGGTAAGTAGTGGTCGAAATAAATAGATCATAGACGTCATGCGATAAACTTGGGCATCTGTCAACATAACTCCACAGAAACATTAGTCGATTTGTGTCTGCATCATAAAGTTATTCTCGATTGAAAATGTCAGTTTACGAGCCAAATTCTCATCATTTGCGGGAGGTTTAAATTTTCTGCTTCAATATGAAGAAATTTGCGGCTGAGGCTCATCGAATGCTCTCAAATACTTATGGTGAGGCCGCTATTAGTGAAAGAACGTGTCGTGAGTGGTTTCAACGCTTCAAGAACGATGATTTTCATGTTGAAGACCGGCATAGTGGTGGAAGAGAGAAAGTTTTCGAAAATGCAGAATTGGAGGCATTACTTAATGAAGACTCGTATCAAAGTCAAGAAGAATTAGCACGATCATTGGGGGTGACTCAACAAGCAATTTCAAAACGCCTCAAAGACATGGGAATGATTCAAAAGCAAGGAAATTGGGTGCTGTACGAGTTGAAACCGAGAGATGTTGAACAGCGTTTGTTTGCTTGTGAACAGTTGCTTGAAAGGCAAAGACGGAAGGGATTTCTGCATCGCATTGTGACTGGGGATGAAAAATGGGTTCATTACGATAACCCCAAGCGCAGAAAATCATGGGCATATCCACGTCGACGGCCAAACCGAATATTCACGGCTCCAAGGTCATGCTCTGTATTTCGTGAGACCAGCTCGGCGTAGTGTATTATGAGCTGTTAAAACCGACTGAAACAATCACAGGCGATCGTTATCGAACACAATTAATGCGTTTGAGCCGAGCATTGAAAGACAAACGGTCGCAAAATAACGAGAGACACGATAAAGTGATTTTGCAGCATGACAATGCTCGACCCCATGTTGCGAAAGTGGTTAAAACATATCAGGTGTAGTAAAAAGAAATCCATTATTTTTCCAATAGATGGCTTTAGTTATCTGTATCTCGCGTTGTATAAGTCCGATCGGGTTTCACTAGATGGCGTTAAAAAGATGAGATTTCGTACTAAAAAAACTTTTCTGACAGTTTTGTGATTAGTTGACTCAGTTTTGTTTGAGCGCGCGTCAAAGATGGACACTAGCAAAGAGAAAATACGCTATACTTTACAGTTTTTCTTCGATAAAGGCGAAAACGCAAGCCAGGCGGCTGAAAATGTGAATAGTGTTTATGGTCCTCATACTGTAACAGCCAATCACGCGCAATTTTGGTTTCGTCGATTCCGTTCCGGTAATTTCGATGTCAAAGATGCACCACGCACTGGAAGGCCAATTGTCGAAAATATCGATAAAATCATGGGCATTGTCGAGTCCGACCGTCATGTAAGCACTGTTTCGATTGCCCAAGAGCTAAAGATTGCACAAAAAACCGTTTGGAACCATTTGAATAAGGCTGGATACAAAAAGAAGCTCGATGTATGGGTGCCACACGAGTTAACGCAAAAAAACCTCATGGACCGAATTTCCATCTGCGAATCGCTGCTGAATCGCAACAAAATCGACCCATTTCTGAAGCGGTTGGTCACTGGTGATGAAAAGTGGATCACTTACGACAACGTCAAGCGAAAACGGTCGTGGTCGAATCGCGGTGAGCCGGCGGAAACGGTGGCCAAGCCAGGATTGACGGCCAGGAAGGTTTTGCTGTGTGTTTGGTGGGATTGGCAGGGAATTATCTACTATGAGCTGCTCCCCTACGGCAAAACTCTTAACTCGGAACTGTACTGTCAACAATTGGACCGTCTGAAGGAAGCAATCGCCCAGAAGCGGCCAGCTTTGGTCAATAGGAGAGGAATTGTGTTCCATCAGGACAACGCCAGTGTCCTGATGGAACACAATTCCTCTCCTATTGGCCACACACATCGATAGTGGCTCGCCAGAAGCTCCGGGAGCTTGGTTGGGAGGTTCTTATGCATCCACCTTATAGTCCGGACCTGGCACCAAGTGATTACCATCTGTTCCTGTCCATGGCGAACAATTTTGCTGGTGAAAAATTCGCTTCAAGAGAGGCTTGTGAAAATCGACTGTCTCAATTTTTTGCCAATAGGGACGAGGGCTTCTATGAGAGAGGCATAATGAAATTACCTTCAAAATGGCAACAAGTTATCGAACAAAACGGCGCATATTTGACCTAAATCGGATCATTCTAACTATGGTAATTAAAGCCTTCAATTTCATGCAAAAATAATGGATTTCTTTTTACTACACCTGATACTTGGAAACGTTGAAATGGGAAGTCCTACCCGACCCGCCGTATTCTCCAGGCGTTGCACCCTCTGACTATCACTTGTTTCGATCAGTGGTACACGGCTTGGTTGACCAGCACTTCCGGTCTTATGAAGAAGTAAGAAATTGGATCGATTCGTGGATCGCTTCAAAAGATGACCAGTTTTTTCAACGCAAGATTCGTACACTGCCCGAAAGATGGGAGAAAGTAGTGGCCAGCGATGGACAATACTTTAAATCATAAATGTTTAACCAATTTTTTACAATAAAGCCTCGAATTTCAGAAAAAAAACGGCGGAAGCAAAGTTGTACGCCTAATAGAAATGTTAAGATTTGAAATATTCTCCCGTTCTTTTGCGCTTTTAAAGTATTGACAGTTGACAACGTACGAAATTTCATCGATGACTGTAGCCTCAAAGCCACCAAGTTTCTATCGTGATAGGATTCGGTAACTGCCCAATAAATGGCGTAAGATTACTGATCACAATGGAGAATATTTCATTGATTAATCTTATTCTGTCGATTTTTAAATGAAAATTGAAAATTGTCGAAAATCGGAAAGAATTAACTACCAGACCTTATATATAAGGTACTAGCAGGATAGCTTCCCCACGCAAGGAAACGACAACTTTTCGTAAAATTATTAGGTGGACAACTTTGCTTCCGCCGTTTCTTTCCGAAATTCGAGGCTTTATTGTAAAAAATTGGTTAAACATTTATGATTTAAAGTATTGTCCATCGCTGGCCACTACTTTCTCCCATCTTTCGGGCAGTGTACGAATCCTGCGTTGAAAAAACTGGTCATCTTTTGAAGCGATCCACGAATCGATCCAATTTCTTACTTCTTCATAAGACCGGAAGTGCTGGTCAACCAGGCCGTGTGCCATTGATCGAAAAATGTGATAGTCAGAGGGAGCAACGTCTGAAGAATACGGCGGGTGGGGTAGGACTTCCCATTTCAACGTTTCCAAGTATGTCTTGACCACTTTCGCAACATGGGGTCAAGCATTGTCATGTTGCAAAATCACTTTATCGTGTCTCTCGTTGTATTGCGGCCGTTTGTCTTTCAATGCTCGGCTCAAACGCATTAATTGCGTTCGATAACGATCGCCTATGATTGTTTCAGTCGGTTTTAACAGCTCATAATACACTACGCCGAGCTGGTCCCACGAAATACAGAGCATGACCTTGGAGCCGTGAATATTCGGTTTGGCCGTCGACGTGGATATGCCCATGATTTTCTGCGCTTGGGGTTATCGTAATGAACCCATTTTTCATCCCCAGTCACAATGCGATGCAGAAATCCCTTCCGTCTTTGCCTTTCAAGCAACTGTTCACAAGCAAACAAACGCTGTTCAACATCTCTCGGTTTCAACTCGTACGGCACCCAATTTCCTTGCTTTTGAATCATTCCCATGTCTTTGAGGCGTTTTGAAATTGCTTGTTGAGTCACCCCCAATGATCGTGCCAATTCTTCTTGACTTTGACACGAGTCTTCTTTAAGTAATGCCTCCAATTCTGCATTTTCGAAAACCTTCTCTCTTCCACCACTATGCCGGTCTTCAACGTGAAAATCATCGTTCTTGAAGCGTTGAAACCACTCACGACACGTTCTTTCACTAATAGCAGCCTCACCATAAGTATTTGAGAGCATTCGATGAGCCTCAGCCGCAAATTTCTTCATATTGAAGCAGAAAATTTAAACCTCCCGCAAATGATGAGAATTTGGCTCGTAAACTGACATTTTCAATCGAGAATAACTTTATGATGCAGACACAAATCGACTAATGTTTCTATGGAGTTATGTTGACAGATGCCCAAGTTTATCGCATGACGTCTATGATCTATTTATTTCGACCACTACTTACCGCTAAAGCCATCTATAGGAAAACGGCGGAAGCAAAGTTGTACACCTAATAGTAAATCGTAATTTCCTAAATTTCGTAAAAAATCTTTATCGACCCGTCACACACTCTCTATGCATACATATAAATATAGATAGATATATTAGGTACCGAATTGCATTTCCGACTTTCATAAAAAACGGATCAATGACTGGATCACTTCAAAAGACAAGAAGTTCCATTAACGCGGAATTCAACTTTCGCCAGAAATATGGGAAAAAACCATAAAAAATTATGGAAAATATTCTGATTAATGTATTCGTTCATTTTGTCATTGAAATAAATGCGTTTTTTAAGCAAGAAAACTTGGAAATTAAATTCGATACCTAATAAATATATAGATATATAAATATAAATATAAATATATTTATATATATTTATATTTATATATAATAAATGATATAATGTACATACATTGATTTTATTTTAATGATGCGTATATATTTATAAGAAACAGTACATCCTTCCATCAGCATTTTGTACTGCAAGTTTTTGTATAAAAAATAAATGTCTATAAACAGTGTAATCAGTGTTGACGTTATTTCAATTTATCGTCTATGAGATTCTATATTGTAGCTATTAAATTAACATTTATGACACATCGAATATTGACAAGAGATTCCGTGTTGATTTAATAATTTATAATATATAATTCATTTATAATTATAAATTATAAATTTGTAATTAATTATTATTTTCTTGCGTGGGATTACTTCTCACGATCTTTTCTAACGACTACCAGCGTTTCGAAATCTCGGAAGCTTAAAAAATGGAATTGAAGAATTAGCTGCACAGTGGAGGAACGTTATAAGTTCCAACGACGCAGTTGTATTTTCGATTAAATTTCAACATACATACATATATTCGTGACAGTTTTTATTTCAATTTGTAGTTAAAGCGCGCGAGATTACAAGACAATCGATATCGTCTGTTAATCGAGTTTACCTTGAAACGAATTGCACTCGGTCGTTTCATTGAGCCACGGTCCAGATCCTCCGGGATTGAACTCTAACGCGATTTTAAGAGGCATCACCCACGTGACGCACGTGGCGGATGTGCGACCGCCGCCCGTAGATAGTCCGATTCGCAATTTTCCTGCTGGTTAACCCGAGCGCGTCGCGGTTTTCCAATCTTTCTGCTTACAACGCTGCCCGCCCGCGCTTTGTTCGCGGCGACCCAGTCGCGCTGGCGTATGGGGCACCATGTGGTCGCCGCTGATAAGAGGTGAATTGCGTTTCCATCAAATTACCACGCGGCTCCCGCGGGTATAAAAGCCGCTCCCCCGGGTTGTCCGGCATCAGCAGTTCTCCAGAGCACCGAGGAAGAGCATCTTCTCGTGGGAACTCGCAAAGTCCTCCGAATCCTTCGCAACTACTTGGTCACGGCGGTCTCGAGTCTCTGAGGTATTACTTCTCACCTCAGCACGTTAGTTAGAAGCTCTTCGAAAGTAAAACCATAACGCGTCACCTCGCGTCACCTCGCGTCTCGCGTTGACATTTTTTCTTCCAAAACTTAGAAACTGCACGAAGAATATTCCTTTCTCGTACTTGAGATTTGTTTCTTATTATTTGTACCTAACGCTAATCAAAGTAATATTTTAAGACAGGATGAGACGTACACGCCACATGGTATTGCCTGTGCGGTCCTGGCAGTACATCGGGCTCCTGATAGTCTCGTTGGCATGTCTGACGTTGGGACTGGTATCTAGGGACAGGGAAGGACATGCCGGTAGTCTCGCAGGACCTGAACTCGAGCATCGAGCTCCCCATGAGTATGAAAATTATTGCTCTCTCTCTCTCTCTCTCTCTCTCTCTCTCTCTCTCCCTCTCTACGCTTAATTATAAATAATCAAATAATCGTTGTACGCATATTCCACAATTTCTTAAACGTCATATCGTACCTCCTAAAAGCCTAAAATTACTTAATTATGCTCTTTATTCATTTATTTATCGTGTTCCTTATAATGCTCCTTACAAATTGCACCTGTTATTACGAGATACGCTCTTCCTCGGAATCGAAATGCGCAAAGAATCACGAGAAGGTCAACTGCTTTCAGAATGGACGCCTGCCCGAATATGAATCTCTTCACCGAAATGCCTTCACACCTGCTCACAAAGTCGGAAGAAAATGTGAAGCCGTTTAACGACCATGAAACCAGAGTATCCGGGTCTAGAATATCACCGACAACCCGGAAATCCGCACTCGCTCGATCGCTGAGCCTCGATCGCTCCGCCAGATTCGCCTCGCGAGAAGCTCGAGAACGATCTTCTCGAAACCGGGATCTGAGAATGGTCGAGAGACTTTCAGGATCGAGAAGTCGCACTCCCGACAACGAATCAGTCAACAGGCTCCGAGATTCAAGCTGCGATCTGGCCGATCGCAGAGCGAATTACCGATTCAAGGAGCGCCGATCGAGGTCCGCAGAGGGACGCGAGGCTAATGAAATGGTGCGCCGGCAAAGTCGCGTGGACCGATCGACGGACCGGCGAGACGACGATCGTCGCGATCGCCGATCGCTCTCGGCGATCGAGCGACGGCTTCCGGACGAGATCAATCGCCGCGAGTCCCGAGAGATTCTAATTAGCCGCCGCGAGTTTCGTGATTCCGCACGTCGCGTAGATCAACGAGCCGGAATGCGCGAGCGTAGATCCCGATCTGTCGAGCAACGCGATGTAACCGAACGACGCGCGAGCGAACGTCGTGAGGACCGCAAAAATCTTTTGGATCACTCGGCGAGAATCGCACGACAGCACACCGACCGCAATAATAACCTCGACCGTCGAAGCCGGGAACGATCTCTGGAGATCCGTCGCGCTCGTCTTGATCGCGTCGCCAACCAGGAACGTAAATCGCGATTTTCGGCTGTCAGCAGGGATTCTCGTAAAGACCTCGCCAGATCTGACGATCGTCGATCTCGATCGATGGAACGTGCCAACGATCTTGATCGAGAGACGCTCAACAGGCGAGTGCGATCGATGGAAGCCAAAGACGAGAGAGCCGGGGAGCGTAGATCGTCCTCTGAGCGCAGATCCTTGGCTCGATCGGTGGAACGTCGTGAGATAGATCTCGTGGAGCGTCGAAAGATGGAAACTCATCTCCGCGATCGCAGATCTCTCGATCGAGCATCGTCGCGGACTTCGCCCGAGGATTTACGTCGCGAAAGGCTCAGTCGCTCGCAGAGGATCGCAAATGCACGTGACTCCCGCGGAAATACGATGAGCAGGGAAAATTCTAGAGCCGCTTTCACGCGGCAGGAACGATCGCGTTATGATCTTCAGGAGATCGCGAGTCGAGAGCGAAGGGAAAGATTCGCTCGATCTTCTGGTTCGCTTGATCGTCATTCGGCGGATCGACGAGAACTTTCAAGGATCAGAGATTTGAGAAGCCGTGAACGCGAATCACGCGATTCCACAGAACGACGAGATCTGGTTGCACAACGTCGGGAAAGAATGAGCCTCTCACATGAGGCTCGCGAGCAACGCAGGGTTGTTCTTCAGGGATCTCGATCCTTGGAAAGAGTCTTCGAACGACGGCTACCTGAGAGGGGATTGGAAAAGCGAGCGTCTCGCGAAAAAGTACTGAAGAGATCCCATGGAGGAGTTGTGATACGACGAATTACTCCGAATTCAATACGACTCGATTCACGAAGATCTGCTGAGCGAAGAATTGTTGAGGACTCGAGATCACGCGAAGATTCCAGGATGGCAGATCGTCGCCTGGAACGAAGCTTGGAATTGCGAGCTTCTCGCGGGAGAACTCTGGAAAAACGATCTGTTCTCGATTCGCGAAGATCTGCTGAGCGAAGAGTTGTTGAGGATTCGAGATCACGCGAAGATTCCAGGACGGCAGATCGTCGCCTGGAACGAAGCCTAGGATTGCGAGCTTCTCGCGGGAGGACTCTGGAGAAACGATCTGGTGTCGATTCGCGAAGATCTGCTGAGCGAAGAATTGTTGAAGGCTCGAGATCACGCGAAGATTCCAGGATGGCAGATCGTCGCCTGGAACGAAGCTTGGAATTGCGAGCTTCTCGCGGGAGGATTCTGGAGAAACAATCTGCTTTAGATTCACGAAGATCTGTTGAGCGAAGAATTGTTGAGGACTCGAGATCACGCGAAGATTCCAGGATGGCAGATCGTCGCCTGGAACGAAGCCTAGAATTGCGAGCTTCTCGCGGGAGGACTCTGGAGAAACGATCTGTTCTCAATTCGCGAAGATCTGCTGAGCGAAGAATTGAAGGCTCGAGATCACGCGAAGATTCCAGGATGGCAGATCGTCGCCTGGAACGAAGCTTGGAATTGCGAGCTTCTCGCGGGAGGATTCTGGAGAAACAATCTGCTTTAGATTCACGAAGATCTGCTGAGCGAAGAATTGTTGAGGGCTCGAGATCACGCGAAGATTCCAGGATGGCAGATCGTCGCCTGGAACGAAGCCTGGAATTGCGAGCTTCTCGCGGGAGGATTCTGGAGAAACAATCTGCCTTAGATTCACGAAGATCTGCTGTGCGAAGAATTGAAGGCTCGAGATCACGCGAAGATTCCAGGTTGGCAGATCGTCGCCTGGAACGAAGCCTAGAACTGCGAACTTCTCGCGGGAGGACTCTGGAGAAACGATCTGTTCTCAATTCGCGAAGATCTGCTGAGCGAAGAATTGAAGGCTCGAGATCACGCGAAGATTCCAGGATGGTAGATCGTCGCCTGGAACGAAGCTTGGAATTGCGAGCTTCTCGCGGGAGGATTCTGGAGAAACAATCTGCCTTAGATTCACGAAGATCTGCTGAGCGAAGAATTGTTGAGGGCTCGAGATCACGCGAAGATTCCAGGATGGCAGATCGTCGCCTGGAACGGAGCCTAGAATTGCGAACTTCTCGCGGGAGGACTCTGGAAAAACGATCTGTTCTCGATTCGCAAAGATCTGCTGAGCGAAGAATTGATGAGAACTTAGGATTAACAAATATTCTTAAAGGAGATACTATTAGACAATCCCGTCAGAGATCAAGTCTGAATGTCAAGAAGCCGTCATCGAGACTAGCTTCTCTTCGCCGAGTCGTCAGGATTTCTCGTGTTCCTAATGAAAATCGTGAGCAACGCAGTTTATCCGCTGAAAGGGTGCTCTCCAAGGTCGCAGATTACGAGCGGCTGTCCGCCAACTGGGAACGAAATTTGCAGAATACACGGGTCGATAGAAACTTGGAGTTCAAAGCAAGGATTGTTCCCAACTTGGTGAAGAACGAGTTCTTGGAGTATCCCATGACCTCTGACTATATCAGGCAAGCTGTCGTCGTCGCACTTTGCACCATTTACGGGCTTTCTGTCTATAGTGGCAAAAAATCCTTCCTTAGGTAAGACATGAAAATAATTGCAGATTTATCCTTAGACAGAAATATAATTTAAGAAACGTGTCCAACAATTTTACCGATCTCTTGCATCGATATCTATTAAAAGCGCATTGCATCTTCGCAGGAACAATGTGGCGCAACAGGTGCAACGTTTTATAGTGTGGTGAAGAAATGAGGCGACAGCTGGCTATCGAAACGGCAACGACAACCGCTACTTCCGTAGATCTGCTTCTCTATCGGCTTTATCATTTCGCGAATTGTAGTGTTAGATCGCAAAATATATATAATGTATCCAAGAGTTCTTAGAATGTATATTAATGTACAGCTGGTGCATCTTGTAGAGAATTATATCGTGTATCTGAGATGATATATTTTGTGCGAATAAATCTATGTAGTTGGAGTCGTAGTTAAAGAATTCACCGTAATTCTCTCTTCTAACAGGAACTCCCCTCTCTGCTTTCAATGACCTTTCTTTTATGCATCCACACGAAATTCATTGCGAAGGATCACCTGCGCATGTCCGGACGATATAATTCAAGGCTCACCGATATCGAGCGATTAAAGTGAAAACTACTTATTCGGTGATTTGGAATTAAAAATTCACTTTTTTTTACACGAATAAGAAATCCAAACATGAATAATGCTTCACATTGAAATTTCATTCATTATTATATTTTACTCACGGTTATTGTAATTGTTTACTCAAATAAAGTAAACTTTTTACCCTGAATCATAGAATAAGAATGTTTTCACCTTATAATCTGCGCTCGTATAAATCCAAAATCCAGTCTAAGCTTGAATAAAATACTCGCTTTCACGATTTAAATCACAGCAATATTTTCACCAATCGCTTCGACCGGTAGTATTCTCATTTGTTTGCAAATCTATTGCATTCGTAGTAACTAGGAACGCTGTAAACTTCATTGAAAAAATGCAAGTGACTATATCAAATATTCTAAGATATTAATTAGGTATATTGATCTAAGTAATTTTGATTTCTTCGATCCGTGATGGGTGAGAAAAATTTCGCTTCATCGACGAAAAGATTAACTTTATTAAAGTTATAATTTTGTACATTATGTGTTCAGCTTATATCTATATAGAAAAAGGATGTGATTGTGTGTGTCTCGACGTGGCCGAGTCTCGGGAAGACGAGTAATTGCCCCGTGTGGAAACGCCGACAACTCTTCTTCTCAACGCGCTCAAGATGCACACGCGTCTTCCGTTCTGTCGATTGTTCGTCCCTGAATCTCGGCCACGTCGATTTGTGCGACGTGCTTGCGTTTATCATGAGCGCTTACAGACATGGCTACATTCGAGATGAGATCGTTAAACCAACCGCTAGGCTTGACAACAGTAGTAGTAAACTAGGGAGCTTACGAGAGATTACGCCCGATATAACCGAGCGCGCCTCCTTGACTTCGTTGATCGCGAACAAACGCTGAGTATTATCCGAAATAAATACAGCGAATTATCATCTTAATGCCTATGTACAGCGAAGTTTGGAAAAATCATCCGTAAAAAACTAGATATCGTTTACCTTTGGAAGAAACTCTTTTGCGAAGAGAACTTTCTATTTACGTCTATTTTCTCTTTCTTCTTATTGGCATGCCCTACAATTCATCGCCAGAACGAAACATCGATGGGTAAAGATTAAAGAAGAAAACATGTACACGTTCCTTTTTAGTAGTCAATAAATAAATAAATAGATAAAAAAATACTTATCCATCGTAGAGAGGTAAAACTTGTAAAACTCGTTAAAACTCGTTAAAAAGTAATTCCTTCACTTGCGTGGGACGATAACGATTATGCTAAATTAGCGGGCAGTGTTGCAAGACATTGCGCGCTTGGCAAGAAAATTAGCGACGAAGAGAGAGACCGGAAAAATTTGCAATTCAATTATCTGCATTCGTTATGGTATATATGTATATGCGCGCTACCGTTAATTCGCGGTAGCGTCCTCTTTGGCAGTGATCCGAGTCTACCGGTAAGTCGATTCGCAGACTTAACGCTGATAGACACGAACTCGCAGCACGAACGATGTCACGGACGCAAGAAAGACTACGAGAAGAATGCGCGTCGTAATAATAACGATCCTCACTTTCCTGGAGCAGCCGACGGAAGTTTCGACCGTTTTGTCGGAACAAACGTGTTTACGAAACTACAGCTCGATACCTAAGGTACTTAATCCCTCCCTCCTTCTCTCTCTTTCTCTATCGAGTTACCTAATATTAAATTGCGAATCTTACGTACTGCTGTAAAAGTTATCACAATATTCGATGACGAAACGAGAACTACATAAATCGCGTTGCGCGATCGCTTTATTACCAGGAACGACGGCGTTTCAAAGTGACAATCGAAAACGACGCAACTTCACTTGAGGCATCCACGTGCGCTACTGTCCCATTTGTACGGCAATTCAACGCAAGGAGCGCGTCGTCGTGATGCCCGCAATGTCCGAAATTCCATCGAGATCGATCCTCACTACGTAGAGCAATTCTCGATTCAATGACATCAGTGGACGTTAGCGATCTCCTGAAGCATCCCCAGGATGTGATCCAGCTCCTGCCGGAAGTAACAGAGCTGTCGGTTCTTGCCTTTCTCGTTTCTGCAGTCCCCGCACTGCGTTCGATTTCTCAGTAAATCGCGCACTAGCGTTTGCAGAGTCATCTCCCTGCTCTCGTGCCGTTGCTGAAGGATCGTGATTTTGTCCTGCAGTAACTGCAACTGCTCAGTCCCCTGGAACAGAAACGCACCGTGCCGAGTGCCATTTTAATAAAAGCCCTGGCCGTTTCTCACGTACCGGCGTCGATAAGTACTTGACTTTCTCGGTCAATGTCTTCACTTTGTTCTCCAAGTGCTCTCTCTCAGCCTTAAGTACAACTACTTGTTCTTTGTAGTCTCTAAATTTCTCCACCTGCTCCTTCAGATGTGATATGACTGCTCCCTGGGAATTAATCTGACCCTGTTAATAATTAGAAATTATGATATTTTAGGAATTCTCAGTTGGTGCGCTGCGACGTTGGTGCGTTGCGATAAAGCTAAAACGAGAAAACACTTCAACCTTGCTTTCAGATGATAAGAAGCTAACAAAAAAAAAAAAAGAGGGACAAGCCAAGTTCTCAGCGCTACACAAACCTGTAACTTTACCACCTTAGAGTCCCCGAATTTGATGCTATATTCTTTCACGAGAGTGGCCATCTCTCGCTCGTGCTCCTCCTGCAGAATATTCAGATCGTGCAGCCTCTTGCTCTTGAGTGCCATAAAATCTTTGTTAATCTTGTTCAGCTCTTCCTTCAAGATGTCATTCTCGTTGGTCAGTTTCTTAATAACACCGTTCTTGCTGGTCTCCGTGTACTGCATCGGATCGTACAGCTTGGTGGTCGATGACGACAGCCTCTGCGAGTCGGTGACGTGCCCGTTCTGGTAGACGTTCGAGTTCTGATCATTCCCGTCGCCATTTTTCGTTTTCTGGAATACTTTGTCAAAGTCCATGCTCCTGAAGCTCTTACGATCATTCAGCAGTTTCTCCCGTTCCTTCTGCAGTCTCCTGTTCGTTTTCTGGAGCTCTTGACTCTCCTTGGTTAACTTCAACACTGCTCTGTCCTTGTTCGTGATCTCTAGCTGCAGGCCTCTGATCGTGGCGATGAGATGCGCATCTTCTTTCGAATTCTGAGACTTCGGTCCAGCCTTCGACCCGGCTTTTTGATCCTTTTTATCCTCCTTGTCCATGGCCAAAGTTCTGTCGTCTTTTCGGTTAGTTTCCACGCTTTTGTTTTCGACGTATCTCATAGTGGTCTGCGTGAACATGTCGTTGTACAACTTGTGCTCCCTCGCTGTAGCCTCCGATAGCTTCGCTTCCAGTTCCATCACCTGCGTTGCGTACTTATCCCTCATATCAGAGAATTTTCGCTGCAGATCGATCAGATTCTGCTGCGCGAGGTTATCTTTGGTCTTAATTTCGCTCTCGAGACTCACTATCCTCTCCTCCAACAGCTTCACTTTCTCCGTGCCGATCTTCTCCTGGCCCGAATTGGCAGTCAATATAAGTGCTGACACCGAGTCGGGATTCTTCCTCTTGAGTATACGCTCCATCTCGCGCACCTGCCTGTTCAGATCCATCACTTTCTTGTTGTCCAGGATCACCTGATCCTTGAGTTTCTGGCTGAGCTGCTTCTCGCGCTCGATATGACTCTTGCTTATCTGCAGTTTTTCCTGGAGATTGCCCTCCTTCACTCTAAACTCCAGCAGTTCCTTCTCCAACGGCAACACGTTCTGCTGCATCTTGTCCAGCTCCTGCTTCGTCACGCGCAACTGCTCCGACTTGGAGCTCAATTTGATACTCAGATCCTCTATCTGTCTCTTCAGGTCCAACTCAGCGGAGGTCATCGCATGAAGCCGATCCGTGATGAAGTTGTTCTTCGCTCTCAGCTGCTCTTTGAACATCTCCAGTTCGTCCGTGAGCAGACTGTTCTGTTGTGTCAGGTCGTCGTTCTTCAGCAGGCAATCGGCGTTCTTCTGCCTCAACTCGGATACCTCGAGATTCAGCTTCAAGGCTTCTTCCTGAAGGTCCTTCACCCGATCGGCTAGCTGCTGCGTGTCGTTCGCCTCCGAGACTGTGCTCTTCTGCTTGGACTGCAAACTCTTCAATTCTTCTTGCAGACGTTTCGTGTCCTGCATCATCTTCTTGTTTTCGGTCTCGTAAGCGCGGATCAAACTTTCCTGCTTCTCCAGTTCCTGTTCCAGTAGCGTTATTTTCATGTCATTTTTCACGTGAATTTCCGGGCGCCTCTCGTTCAAGGATAATTCGTCAACTCTCGCTTTCAAAATTATATTCTGCTTCTTCAGGGCGAAGAGTTCTCCCTCAAAAGACGTGCGCATCTCCATGATTTGACTTTTATAGAGCTTCGCCTCGGCCTCCAACTGTTGCTTCAAGAGCACATTTTTATGCTTCTCCTCGCGACACAGCATCTTCCAGTCGAATGTCACTAAATTCGTGTCACCAGCAGCCATTAAATTCCTCCTGTAGCTATCGGGCGATTTTACCTGGGACGTTTTGCACGTGGCCGGCAAGCTGGACGTGGAACCAAGTTTGATCGAGTCTATTTTTGGCTTCGAGAACACGTTAGGTTTAGGTTTCGTTTTCTGGGCTTGGTCGACACTTGTTTTTGGAGTTGGCCGGATCGATATTTTTGGCTTTATCATTGGTGATTTTCTAGGAGCCGAGTTCGCAGGCTTCCTGGACACGTCCGACGCCTTATTGACTCTGATATTCTCCAGAGAAGTTCTCAGAGGAGGTTGACAGATCTGATCGTAGCTCTTAGACTTGCAGAATCTTATCTCCTTCTTCGTTTGCCTATTATTCGGTGCACTGCCAATGCGTTCAGTTTTAGATACGTCTATAGTTCTTCTCGAGGCACTGTGACTCGACGTTTCTTGGTAGCTTGCCTTGGAAGGCTTCGGTGGCTGGAATGTATTTTCCACCTTCTCTTCGATCTTCTCTTCTGGAGATGGAGTTTCCTTATGTGTTGAGTCAGCTTTATCTGCGTTCTCCTTCGTAACATTCTCGTTTAATTTCTCCGCCATGAGTTTGGGTATCGCGTCGGCGAACAATTCTAATCTCGGTGTCAAACCTACCGTGTACAATTCCATATCGGAATTAATTTTTTTATTGCTCTCTGGCGCGTTCTTATTATTCTCCGCGCCTTTTGTTGCGGACTTTTTCGAGGACTCGTTATTAGCACTTTTCGAGAACGTTACTCCAACTGATGGAGAATTCGGTGCTCGCTTAAGTGGTTCTTCGCTCACACTGCAATCACTCTCATTGATTTCGTGTTCTATATGTGTGTTATTAGTCGCCGGTAATTCCTTTTCCAATATCTCAGAAAATTCCTTTTCCGGAAACTCGGGGGTTTTTCCATTCACTAATTGGCCTCCGGCAGTTTTGACCACTTCGCCGTTAGTGGATTTCAGTAGAAGATCATATATCATATTAGGCTCTTTTGATTCTGGCTCCTTTTTATCCGTTTGTCCTTGCAGCAGTTTCAAAAAATGCGAGAAGTCTTCTTGCCCGAAACTGGAACTACCGGACATTCCACCTTCCGCCTTCTCCTTGGATTTCTTCAGCAAACCCTCGAAGAAATCCTTGTCCACGTCCGTAATCTCTTTCTGCAAATTTTCCTTCTCTATTTCTATCTTCTTTGTACTCTTTAGTTCCTCGGATTTGGAGTGCTTCTCGATCGGATCATCCAAATCAGAACTACTCGATATTTCAACTTTCTGTTCCTCGAATTTTCTCCTTTGAAGTTCCAATGTCTTCGGTGGTCTCAGACTGCTCAAATTTTCATAAACAATTTCAAACCCCGGGCTGTTCTCTCGTTTCTTCTCGTTTTTCGGGCTCTTCCTTATCTTTTCCGATTCTTTGTGCACTTCCTCCTCTATCAACTGGAAAATGTCAGCTTCTAACTGTCTCACTCGACTCAAGCTCTCGTCTTGGCCATTTTCCGGTACTAGAGTGTCAGATTTGGACGCGCTTTTTGACAAAGTGGTGCTATTTTTCCTCACTAACTTCTCAGCTTCCTCCAACAATTCCTCTACAGACTTCTCTTCTTCAGTGGGAACTTTGCTCGAGCCACCCGATTTGGTACGTTCAGGACCTGAATTAGGACTCAATGCACCAGCAATCTTGCTCATTTCTTCTAATATGCTGCCGATATCTTCATCAGTAGCATCTGCATGAAATATAAGCATATCAGACATGCAATATTATCTCGCATATCATATAAATCCCACAAAAATTTGTATACTCACTTTCAAAATCTGATGGGTATTTATCAAAAGCTGCAGATGCAAGTATATCGCACAGAGTGTCATCTTTATCTTTAACTTCACCCTCACTCCTGGGCATAGCCTGAAAAGTAAATTGGAGCAATATATAAAATGTAACAATATAAAAATATTTGAAAGCTTCGTTTTGAAACTCATTAATAAATTTTTGTTAATAAATATGCTTTACACATCACTGCAATAGCAATGTCATGTAATTTAATTAATTACTTTGCACATTTTTTCCTTCTCAAGAAATTCTTTCATAGAAGAGCTGACATCTGACGAAGGAGTAGGCGACTGCTTCATCTTAATTTCTGTATTCTTGGCACTTAAAACTTCTAAACGTGTTTCAGGTCTTTTCAACCACCATTTCTCCTGCGCATCTTTTTTATCAGCTGATAACTGCTCAATTTCTTTAATAGGTTTGATTTTCTCCTTAATATGTATTGAGTTCTCCCCAACACTGAGACTTATAGAGGATCCCAAGGTGTCATCTTCCGTAGAAATTAACTAAGGAAGAGAAATTCAACAATATAGAAATTTTTATTTACTCTCCTCAGCAGAGGAAACTTCAATATATTTGATATAATCAGAAAATCAACAATCCATAGTGATAGATTTAGGTTAAGATTGTAGCTCGCGAGTGCAATAGCAAGTGAAACTTACGTCTTCCACTCGTGGTGATTTTCTGCTACTCGAAGACATCTCACTTCTCGGTTAGAGTCAAATCAATTCAAAACACCGCGTATAAACGATCATCTTTATTGAAATCTCTGATATCTGCCATATTTTTTGTTTGTTTGTCACCTGTGATTCGTCCAATTGCCGCTCGGACGCTGCGGCGGCCACGGTCGCGATTACGGCGGTGACCGTGAGATTTACTCGTTTACGCGCCGCGGATGTGTTTCAAAAAATTCCATCTTATAATTGTTACGTCGTTTTATATATATATATATATATATATATTCTGCATATTCTCATTAACATCTCGAGTAAAACTTTGAAGGAAACGAGTAGAAAAGAATGTTATATTAGAAGGAATGTTAGGAGTCTTGCGATATTATTAAGGATTTTGCAAATCATCATAACTCGCTGTTATATATGTAATCGTATAACATTTATTAATTGAATGATATATATGTGAGAAAGATATATCTATTAAATATATATATAACAATCTCTGTTTCTTTATTTGTATATTAACAGACAGATAATTCGGAGACACATTTTGTAACAATTAGAAATCGTATAAGTCAACGCGGTTGACTTATACGATTTTATAGTGTCGTAATAAGCTACTATGAATTAATCATAATGTAAAAATATTACCTGATTATTAAGTTTCGTGGTATAGCAATACTAAAATAGTTCAATTATTGATAAATTCACGTTATGTGTATAACTGGAGAGGATTTACCTCATCCATGCGAAAAGTTTTTTAAAAAAATGAATACTTTTTTTTCATAAACCTATGTACCATTAGTTCTTCACACAATTTAATATAAAACTATTCATATATCGTTTTTGTAATATTTACAACTGTGAGTTACAACTGTGCATCGATAAATTCTTCTATGCTGATTAAAAAAGAAAAAGATTGTACGTACAAAGCTATTATAAAGAAAAAATACATAATGTTTACATGTATTAATATATATTTGCACAATTTTTTATTTCATGTCGAAGTCGATATATAAAATTTGAAAATAGCACGAAAAGAAATATTCAATTATTATGTCTGTCAATTTGCATATCACGAAGATTCTCCAAAAAATCAGTCGTTATTCTTCTACAACATATCACATGGTCTCATCGATTTCAATATATATATATATATATGTACATACATACATATACATATATATATATTCTTGTATTTGATAAAATATATCTCTATATAGATTTATGTATATATATATTCGTATTCTTATTTTTTGAAGGCGACTCGTGTATCACTACATAAAATCTTAAGCGTATATCGCAACGATCGTCATAGCTTTAATATCCTGTAAATCGGCAAAAATATGTAAGCACAATTACGTATCTTTATATGTATAATGTATATATCTTTATTTATAACAAACGATTGCCAAGTACTGTCATGCTGCTAATATCATGTACAATCAAAATATGATGTATAAGCAACAACAAATACATAATTTTTCATTAGAATCCTTAATATTGTTAATTAGATCCGATTTTGAAAAAAAGATCCGATTTTGAAAAAATGATCCGATTTTTAAAAAAAGAACTTATATGGTTGGCACTAAGATAGTACGAGGATATTTTGAATACATTTTCAAGGACAGGCACATTTTTCGGATAACCGTCCCATCATTTTCCAAATACTTAAACATAAGTAAACCCCTGCTACTATCCAAAATATTCGAATATTAATCGAAATTTTCAACACCACTTATATATGTAAATAAACAGGATGTTCAAAACAGGGTTTCAGACTCCCTTACAGGATACTTTATATTCATTATATTGAGTAAAAAGTACCTGATAAATATAGATCGAAAAATCAACTTTCTCTCAGAAAGAGAGAAAGACAGTTACAAACGTCCTTCGATTTTAATTCAATTTCTAATTTTGGATAAACAAATGAATATCTTATCATATTATTAGTTTATCATCGCTTTGTTCACAATAAGTACACTATAGTTCTACATGTCCTCTTTGCATTTCTACACACGCTTGACATCTTTGAATTACAGTATCGCAAGCTGTATCGTCGAATCTGTTCAGCTGCATCTTCAATTCACTGATGTATTCTTACATATTATTTATGATGCTTGAAGAATAAACTAAGCTTCTCTTGCATCCCCATAAAAGGAAATCCAGTAAATTTAAGTCGGGAGATCGAGAAAGCCATACAACCGATTCATCCCGAAGTAAAGAGAAAAGAGGGCACGCGCAGAACACTTTTCGTAGAGATCGGAGTAATAATATGGTAAGATATTTGTACTTTTTTTATCGCGCATGATCGATGGAAGCGCGTTGCCAAAATCGGAAACGTTTATAACTCTAAGAGGCTTGGCTTTTCGATTTATACTTACTAAGTACTTTCTATCTAGTATAACTCTTTACTTAGTACTATCTACCATGGAAGTCTGGAAGCCTTTTTTCGTGAATATCCTTTCACACGAAAGAAATCTCTGGTTTTTATGGTAAATATTTGTCATTCAGCGCAAAGTTCTCACTCTACCGAGCGTCTATTTGGGTTTTAGAAAACCGTCGTCTTCCTGAGCTCTCGGACGTCTTTTGGACGTCCTTCGTATCCAATAGTTCGAATATCACACGATCACTAAGAGGAAATCAATCGTAGTAGCACACGTGAAGCCTGAACAGTTCCATATTCATGAAGCTAACGTTACACGTCTCGCAATAATGTTTGATGCTCTCGGCCAACTTCAGCATTGCCGGTACCTTCTTCGCGTTCTTCGCTACCGCATCTATCAGATTCTTCGGATGTAGCTTTTTCACCGACCACTTCACGTAGTCGTATCTGCGCACCTTGCCGTTCCTCAGGTAGGTATTCTGACTCCTCAGGCACTTGGACGCATAATTATTCCTGATAAAACGACCGACCTTCTTCGACCTCACAGACCTGTTCTTGGTACTCGTGGCGACGATCGACTTGTCCTTAATCAGCTGGAACTTGTCATCGGGTTGCAATCGGTTGGATCCAAGGTAACTCACACTGTCTCGCAGATTGACACTGGCATTGCTCGCCAATGCCGTCACCGTCGCCGGCAAATCGGCGACCTTCGCATGGTTGTTCGCTAACGCGGACATCACGTTGGTCGTTTCGTCGAGCATCACATCATTCAAGTCGTCCGGAGTTTCCTGTTTTATCCTCAACTTCAGCTCATTCGGTGTATCCTTGTCTTTCGATTGCAGCTTCGAGCTCCGACTTACATCGTCCAGTTTGCTTCTCTTCGCGCAACGCGGCAGTTCTGATTTCTTTCTCTGCTCGCGACGTGCCGACTCCGATGCTGTACTTTTTTTCTTCGGTCCGTAATAGTTAACAACGTTCATCCTCGGTCTCAAGGTACGTCCCTCCAGCTCGTCCAGCTGCTCCACTTTGATCTGCCGCGTCAGCTCGAGGCCCGACGCGGGATTTACGCTCGAGTTGGCGCGGTTCGTCTTATTCTTCGTGGATGGTCCCTGAACATTCAACATTGGCTTCTTGTTCAGCGCGTAGTTTATCAAATTCTTCCTAGGCCTCAAGTTTCTCACCACGGTGCTGCTGGAGAAATCAGCCGTCTGAAGAGACGTTTCAGCAACCGCCACGTACTTACTACTATGAGAACGATTCCGCGTGTCCTGAGAGGGCGTATCTTCGGCTTCCGCGCTGGTGAGGCGAACTCGCGCCTCTTCGACAGTGTCGAGACATGACGGACGGTCTCGTGGTCGATTTTGAAGCGCACACGCGAACGCAGCCTTCCGCTTAGCCGACTTCAGCCTGACGCAAGCGTCTTCAAGAGCCGCTCTCCGCCGCGAGTTGTTCGCGATCTCGGTGCACCTGGACACCGAGCCCTCGTAATTCCGACACAGCTTACTCCTTCGTCTGCTTTGGTCCTTATCACAGCAACATCGGTAGCGCGAGAACGCTGCGTATGTCAGGCCGTCACGTATGCAGTCGGCCGGGAACGTCACGGAGTTCGCCATTGAGTTGATGTAGTCGATGTTGTCGACTATCGGCTCCAGCTCGTACACATCGTAGTCCAACGGCTCCGTCTTAATGTTCACGTTCTCGATATGCACCATCGGCACGCTGTTCTTCTCCCTGCCGCTGCCGTGGCCTTTCTGCATCCAGGACAACTGGTTCTTCAGCGTCGTGTCCGTCTTCAGGCAGTCCACGTAGAATTTGTGGAACTCCTCCAGCTTGTAGCTGCATCGGTGGCACATGTGCTTCGGCAGCAGGTCCATCTCGTGAACCTGCAAAATAGCGTTCAGAGTTGCCTTGAATTCGTCCGCTCATAAGTTCGACGAGAAGATGAAAATAATACAGGAGCGAGAACGGGGAAACGTCGGCTCGGCGAGTGTTAGATGTGACTGAACAGACTTTGTCGAGAAGTCGCTGCGGGAAGTTAATCGCACCAGAATCCGAGGAGACCTTGATTTATTTCAATCAGAGATTTACAGAGTCTACTCGGATCGGACGTAACTTTCTCGAGCTCACACGATCAATCTCTCCGAGTTCCCGCGAGGAGGAGAGTTATCGCGGCTCTATCACACCGAAACTCTTCGACCGTTCCACGTTCGACTGCTGACGGACGTGCACGACTTACGGCTTCATGCGAATCTCACAGCAGCTGCGGAACTAAATTATCGTGTCGCGACAAGGGAAAGAGGAATAATCGAATCTCGTTACTTTAGGTAGGCAAGCGCTTTTGTAAGGCACGTATGTGTATGCGTATATATGTGTATGTGTGTGTGTGTGTGTATGTGTGTGCAATGACGTGCGAAGCAAGTTGCAAACTTGGAAACTCCCGTTCATTAATATTATCGCGGTGCGGGATAACCGGTTGTCCTCGCTAATTGCTTCAAAGTTGAACGAATAAAGTGTATCATGAATTTTATTGCCAATTCATAATTTACAATCAATAAATTTACAATCAATAATAAATATACGTTCTCTTTCTCCCTCCCTCTCTCCCTCCCTCCCTCTCTCCCTCCCTCCCTCTCTCTCTCTCTCTCTCTCTCTCTCTCTCTCTCTCTGTCTCTCTCACTCTCTCTTTCTCTATGTTCCCCTCTGAAGCATTTAACTGCATCAAGCGGAGTAGATAAGAGCATGCAAATTGCATTGCACGGAAAATTGTGACACAACGCACGCGTGTCGTTCGAGCATGAATCACGCTGTTTATGTCATCGGAATGTTAAGCACGTAGAAAAATCCAGATGTTAAATCGGTGTGTACACGACGTAATGCGAAATCCGACACGCTTCATTAATTAATGCAGAATAAATGAACAATCTGGTCGACTCGGAGATATCTTATCTCCGAATGATCGCGATTAATGAATCTCGAGAACGATCTTGTCGTCAAATAATGGACGACGGGATTCGCTCTCGACGGTTCCTGATTTCTTTTCATTATTAATTGATTTCGGTAACAGGAATAGCTCTGTCTCATTCCATCTCTATTGTTATTATTCTCCATGGCCAAGCGTCGGTGAGACGCGCGAGGAGAGAAAAGGAGCGGAAGGTGGACGAAGCAGGACGCCGAGTGCGCAGGAAAACGCAAGAGATTCCAGACTGCTGCGTTCCAGATGCAAAACGGGAAAAAGAAACAATCTCCGCCTCCTACTGCCACCCCCGCGATTCACGACGGCGTGAAAATTCGACGAGATCATTGGAGCCACGCGGGTTACGCAATAATCCGCGCGGCCCTCGGCGCATTTCGGAACGCCGTAAGCGCGCGAAAGCGACGATAACCTCACTTTCGCGGCAGAATCGATGGGATCGCCAGAACCTGGGGATTCGCTCGCGAAGAATTTACTCGTCGCTCGAGTCATCTCGCGTATGCGAGGCCGGCGACCTATCTACCTCACCCTCGTCCCCCCGTGTAAGGGGCACGTGGATGCATAGCCAGACCCGAATTTTACCAGTAATCTATCGTGCAAAAAACACCTGAGACAGGCTCCTCACGTCGTTCTATGGCTTTCCCGGGCTTTCCGTCAGCGATGCGAGAAAAATGCACGCTTAGGTATCGCAGCGGCGGGAGAGGACAAAGGGAGGATCGGGACAAAGGAGAGGCCGCACCGTTCTTCGGTCAAGTGGTTGGTTAGAGGCGGAAGGGTGAGCTTGGGTGCTATTGTGCAAGGACAAGGAGTCACGAAGGAACGCACACATGTTCGTACTCATAAGAGCGCGATAACGCGTACCCTCTGGTAGAAAGGAGAATCAGCGAAGGGAGCGGGAGAATAAGACAGAATAAGAGAAAAAAGAGAGAGAGAGAGAGTGGAGAAGGGGAAGAGGAAGAGGGCGAGGAAGAGGGCGAGAAAGAGAGAAAGAGAGAGAGAGAACGCGGTGCGCGACAGAAAGGGAGAGAGAAAGACGGAGCATAACATACCATGATCGGCAGCACCGTGTTGATTTTCCTGACATGGTTCTCATTCTCATCGAAGATGTTGATGGATATACCGGACTGCTGGCCGCAGAGGCGGCACACGCGGCTCGATTCGAGGGTCTCCATGCCGCGCGCTCGTGTCTCTCTCCACTTGTCGCTCGCTCGCTAGCGGAGCACGCTGCGTCGCCGTTCTCAGCCCTCGCGCGGCGAGACGTCGCACGCGCGGGCGTTAGCTCGCTCGATCGCTCACTCGCCCGCTCGTTTTATCCGGTCTCGTCCGTTTCTCTCTTCCTATCTGCGTCTCGTACTTGTGTGCATTCGCGCCCTACTCAGGAGATCCCAAAAAGTCCGCAGCATATAGAGCGAAAGAGAGAGGGAAAGGGAGAGAGAGGTAGAGAGAGAGAGAGAGAGAGAGAGAGAGAGTGTGTGTGTAAGATGGAGAGGAAGACAGATAGAGAGGAAAAGAGACAGACCGATCGGATGAAGAGAGACAAAAACGGACGATAGTAAAAGAGAAAGAGGAAAAGAGACGGAAAGAGAGAGAGAAAGAGAGATGCCACCGTGCGCGATAAAACGTATCGCTCTTCGAAGGAGCTCGCAAATCCCGCGAGGACCAAGCTGGTAACGCAGCGTCGATCAGCCGGTACGGGACAAACGTGGGTCAACCGTACTGGTCGACGAGCGGCGGAGCCGGATACTCTCTCACCACGGTCGAGCGTGCGAAACATCGATCCCCTTCACCGCCACCCACGTAAAAGGAGCGACCGAGCTCGCGATGTGACCTTCCCGGTATTTCGAGTTCAGTGGGATCTGGCAGCGAAAATTTGTAACGAATCGATCAGAAGGCGAACTAACTTCATTGACAGCGAATAAAAGCGCTCCCTGCAATATCATAGAATTCAGATTATTGAATTCGGTTGTCTTAATTTTTTTTTAATTAATTAAAGGGACGAGTTATATTTTAAAAACAGGAATTAATAGTTTGAATAATCTATATAAATAGTTTAATCGAGATTTGATAAAATTAGGTTTACAACGGGTGTAGTAAGCTTCCAACCGTAAAAAATTGACCAATCATAATTGAGTATTCTTTTTATATTTGATTGTGATTGGGCAATTTCTTACGGCTTAAAGCTTACCACACTATTGTAGATCCAGTTTAAAAATGACTATAAATCAGGAATATATTTTTAGTTCGGAAGTTAAAAGTGGCTCTAAATTAGAGATATACATATATTGGTAGACCTATTTCTTTTGTGGGAAAGTATTGGAAAAGAAATATATTGATGTTAGTTTTTTCTGCGGAACAGCTAAAGCCGTAATCACATTGGCGATTGCCGATTGGATTACGATTGTGATTGGCGATTGGCAATTAAAATAGTGTGAATCACCAATCTCAATCCATGCTTGTTTTGCTCTGGTTGGTTGGTAAATCGCCAATCGCAATTGCAATTCAGGCTGCATTCCGATATTCACTGGCCATGTTCCAAAATTCATTGCCAGTACTGAAAATATATAATTTGTATCACGCAAACTATAACTTTTCAGCGCTGGCAGTGAATTTTGGAACACGGCCACTGTCAGTACTGAAACTCTATAATATACGTGCCACGAGCTATAGATTTTTAATACTAGCTATCGGAACGCTGCTTCAATCGGCAATCGCTAGTGTGATTACTGCTTTACCTGAGATATCTGATCTGTTCTTTTTAACTGCACTACTGAACTAGTGCAATAAGTTAAAGTGAGAAAAAATGTAGTTGTCTCATTCTAAAGCCAGCGGCACACGGTGCTTGTTTTCATGCTGGATTGCTTGCTGGACACAGATGTCTATACTATACTAGATTGCTAACTTCGATCTTTGACCTATACAAGAGCTGTGTCCCGCCTATTTTCCGGTTCGGCCATGAAGACCGCCAAAACATGGCGGCGGTGTGTGTTTGTAGTGCGTACGTGAGTATCCGATGCGTGTGTAGTAGTGCTGTACTGTAAGTATGTGATACCTGATGTGTCTACACTGATGCGTCGTATCTACTGCTATTTATATTAGTAAAACTGCAAATATATAAACGAGATAATGCCAAGTACATGTTGCATTGTTAATTGCAATAATACGAATAAAAAAGGATATCACTTATTTAAGTAAGTAGAATACATTTATATATAATAAATGTTCGAGGTTTGTAATATGTGAGGGTTATCTTGCAATTAAACATTGTTAATATTATTAATATTATGTTAATATTATTAATATTATGTTAATATTATTAATATTATTAATATTAGAATGTATTCACTTACAAAAACAACGAAAGATAGAAATCCTGCAAGTAACAGATACAAATTTACAAAATTAATATTATTTAATAACACATAAGTTGCATTTTATTCTTTATATGTATGTAAAAAATATTAATACAAATACTTTGACATATTTTGAACTGTATATATTCAATTTAATTTTAACCTTTACCAAACACTTAGATTAGCAACACCTTATTAATACACACATCTTTAAATGATATTCTTTCTTGTTCGTATTTTTGAAATTTACAATACTTATTCGGCATTATCTCGTTTGTAGATTTGCAGTTTTACTAACATAAATAGTAGTAGACACATCAGGTGTCACATACGCACTACCACGCACTACTACATACGCATCGGGTATTCACATACACATTACAAACACACACCGCCGCCATGACTTGGCGGTCTTCATGGCCGAACCGGAAAATGGGCGGGACACAGCTCTTTTGAGAAGTTAGCAATCTAGTATAGTATAGACATCTGTGTTGCTGGATGAAAATGCTGCGTTTTGATTGGTACATTTCCGAAGATGGATGGAAATGCACCAATCAGAACGCAGTATTTTCATCCAGCAAGTAATCCAGCACGAAAACAAGCATCGTGTGCCGCTGGCTTAACTTATTGCATTAATTCCGCAGTGCAGCCAAAAAGAACAGACTAAATGGCTGCGTTCCGATATTCACTGCCAGCACTGAAAATCTATAATATAGGTGATACAAACTATGTATTTTCAATACTGACAGTGAATATCGGAATGCAGCGAATAGCTGCGTTCAGCAGAAAAAACTGCTTCATGATTTTCGTTCCTGATTGGTTCGTTCTCCTGTATCCGCAGATCTAAAAGAATACTCCAATCATAAATAATAATTACTAAACGCTTTGTAACCAGCTGTTTTTGCTGAACGCGACCATTATTGCCATAGCAACGAAGCACTGAAATGTTTTGATACATACATTTTGACAATTGCTGACAGTTACCAACAGTTACTAAATGTAACGATGTGATGTCACAATTTATTTAACAAGTTTATTTGTATTGTAATTTAACAATGAGCTCGATTCCCGGCGGTGATAATAATGAAAATGTCATTCTTTTCGATGTATCAAAAAATGAAAGAAAACTGAACGACGAATTCAAAGTGCTGCAACGTAAATTGAAAGCAAAATGGAAATTTATTGAGTGAGCAAAAGATTCTCGAAGCAAAAAATGCAACATACAAGTCAACTATATAAAATACATGTTAAAATAATAATTAATTTACATGTTTCAGGAATAATGAAGTGATATCACAAGAATCATTAACAAACGCAAAAATTTTAGTATTACCAGGACCATTAAGTAAATTTACTGAATTAGAAGTGAATTCTATTAGAAGTTTTTTAAATTCCGGTGGTAATATTCTTGTCACACTTGGAGAGGGTGGCGAAAATAAATCTAACACAAATATTAATTTCTTATTGGAAGAGTTTGGCATAATGGTGAATAACGGTATGTAAAATAATTTTTAATGATATGTACACATACAAATAAAATTATAATTTTACTAGATAAAAGCAAAAATAAATACAAAAGCGAATATATATAAATTTACACATTAATTTCTATGTTGCAGATAGTGTAGCTCGTATGAGTTACAGTCAAACAATGCATCCCAAAGAATCTCTCATCTGTCAAGGACTGTCAAACAAGTCTATCTTTCTGAAAGATCATAATGAATATATGTAAGTCTTAAATAAAAAGTAGAATTGTATTTAGTCCTTAACTTTAAAAATAAATTTGCTTATTAATAGATAATCCTTTCAGTAATATAAAATTCCTGTATCCATATGGGGCAACTTTAAATGTAGTACAACCATCTGTAGTGGCATTGTCCAGTGGATCTGTTGCCATTCCAATGAATAGACCTATTTGCGCATATCATTGTGTGAAGGACAGTGGTGGCAAATTGGTTGTGTTAGGCTCGTCTAGAATGCTGACAGATACTTACATAGAAAAAGAGAACAACGACGCATTGCGTGAGATGATCTTTGACTTTTTTGAATTAAATATCTTTGAAACAGCGGATGTTCACACCGATGATGTAGACGTAAGTTTGTAGAAAACTTGCAGAAAATACAACATAATTTCTTGATCAAGACAGAGATCAAGCAACTGTCTTCTTTAGCGACTGTTAACAAAGGATATTTCTATGTGTGCAGTTTTGGGAGTACAATTTCATACCGGATATAACTCAACAAGCAGATAATCCAAAAGTTTGCACACAAGATTTGGATAACATAGATATACCTCGTGAATATACGAAACTATTTAAACATCATTTTTATTCTATTAATCTGAATATGATACCAGCTTGTATAAAGGCGTATGAAGCTCTGGGTGTGAAGCATGAGCCTCTTAGTTTGATTTCGCCTCATTTTGAGGCACCTTTACCTCCTACACAGGCGTCGGTGAGTATGTCAAAATTATATATTATTGATTTATTACCTTCGAATAATATAAATTCGGAATAAATCCATAGGTATTTCCACCAAGTTTTCAAGAATTACCACCACCTGCTTTAGAGTTATTTGATCTGGATGAGGCGTTTAGCTCTGATCTATTAAAGTTGTCACAACTTACTAACAAATACATGGTGACGAAAGACCTATCAAGTGACAGGGAACTAGATCATTACATCAGAGAATTTGGAAGTATAATAAGGATAAATAATACTGATACACATACTGCTAAAGAAGTATTAAATTCTGTTTTCCAGAAAATCTGTAGTTATAAGGCAATTCACGTTTAAGATTGTTATATACAGAACTTAATGTATATATAGCTTTTTCTCAAAAAATAAATAGATGACATTAAATGTTTTTATCAACTTTCTACCATATATATATTACATAGGCAGTCTGAAAATTTCTCGGCCTAATAATGAAAGAAATTTTTTTTGCTGTGAAATATGTTTTATTGTTCAATATAATCTCCTGAAACTTCAATACATTTATTCCAACGTTTTTCCAATAATTCAATGCCATCATTAAAGTATGATTCAGGAAGGTTTGCAAAATATCCATTCACGGCTGCAATAGCTTCATCATTTGATGTAAAACGCTTTCCAACCAGGAATTTTTTCAAGTTTGGAAATAGATAATAGTCAGAGGGAGCTAAATCTGGTGAATACGCTGGACGTTCAAGCAATTCGTACTTTAATTCGTTGAATTTTGCCATTGTCAAAACACTTGTGTGAACACGTGCATTGTCTTGATGGAAAATGATTCTTTTCTTCTTTAAAGCAGGTCTTTTCTCACGAATTTTTGCATCTAATAGATCCAAAAGGTTACAATAATATTCAGAGTTAATTGTTTTACCTTTCTGAAGATAATCGATCAACAAAACACCTTTGTAATCCCAAAAAACTGTTGCCATAATTTTTCCTGCTGATGGAACTGTCTTTGCCTTTTTTGGTGCACTTCCACCAGCTTCAATCCATTGTTTCGACTGTTCTTTTTGCTCTGGTGTATAGTGGTGGATCCAAGTTTCATCAACAGTTACGAAACGACGCTTGAAATTCATTTGATTTTGCTTAAAACGACCCAAACCCGCTCGAGAAATACGCATTCGAATGCGTTTTTGGTCAATTGTTAGCAAATGCGGCACCCATCTTGCACAAAGCTTTTTCATATGTAATTTTTCATGCAAAATATTTCCAATTCGTTCTTTTGAAATGCCTATGGCCTCAGCTATTTCACGCATTTTCACTTGTCGATCATCTAATACCATATCATGGACTTGTTGAATGTTTTGTGGTGTTGTAGCAGTTTTTGGACGACCTTCGCGTGGATCATCTTCGAAGCTTGTACGACCAGATTTAAAAAGAGCAGCCCATTTTTTCACAGTAGAAAGTGAAGGTGATGCATCCTTATACACTTTTAACAATTTCGGATAAATTTCTGTTGGTGTTAAACCATCCGAAACAAAAAATTTAATCACTGCACGATATTCAGTTTTTTTCATTTTAAAAAAGACATTTTGATACATCAATATTATGATACATCAATATTAAACTGCTGCTACTACTCGAATGCTTGATAGATCAAAATAAAATTTTACATGGGTTTATATCAAGGATGCCACTTTCCAATACAATTATAGTTTGACAGTTTTAATGCCATCTATGTGCCAGGCCGAGAAGTTTTCAGACTGCCCTCGTATGTTAGAAAAATTCAAAAGGATGCAATATATTGTCACATATTATTTATATATTTATATATTATATATATATAAATTAGAAATTGAGAAATGTCAAAATAAAAAACTCAGTTACTTTTATTTAAGAGATTTCATATTTTTTATAGAAATAAGTTCTGGATGGAAAAGTTATTTAATACAATAAATTCTCTTTAATTTTTATTAACTTTCATTTAAATCATTTAAGCATAATGTTATAATTGTAAAACATGCATAATATTGCAATAAAGCACAATTTCAACCAGTCTATAATATATTGATTTGGCCAATAAGCCCGTACGGTTTTTTACTTACAAATGATCGATGATTATTTATATATTAGGTGCGCAACTAAATTCTCGCTGTTTTTTTTTTATGAAAATGCAGCTTTATTGTGAAAAAATGGTTACAAATGAATCATTCAAAATATTGCCCATCGCTAGCGACAACTTTTTCCCATCTTTCTGGCAGAGCTCGAATACCGTCACGGTAGAAGTGTTCGTCTTTTGAGGCTATCCACGAATCAAGCCATTTTGAGATGTCTTCATATGAGCGGAACTGCTGATTAGCCAGACCATGTGCCATTGAACGGAACAAGTAATAATCGGACGGCGCAATATCTGGGGAATATGGCGGGTGGGGTAGGACTTCCCATTTGAGCGTTTCTAAGTAGGTTTTAACGGGTTTGGCAACATGAGGCCGAGCGTTGTCATGCTGTAGAATCACTTTTTCGTGCCTCTGCTCGTATTGTGGCCGCTTTTCGCGCAGTGCTCGGCTCAATCGCATCAATTGAGTTCGGTACCGTTCCCCAGTGATGGTTTCGTTCGGTTTCAACAGCTCATAATAAATAACACCGCCCTGGTCCCACCAAATACACAGCAAAACCTTCGCAGCGTGAATATTCGGCCGAGCCGACGACGTAGAAGCATAACTGGGCAGTCCCCATGATTTTGTTCTCTTTGGGTTGCTGTAATGAATCCATTTTTCATCACCCGTAACGATGCGATGAAGAAAACCCTTCCTTTTTTGCCGCTGGAGCAGTTGTTCACAGGCGAAAAAACGACGCTCAACGTCTCTTGGCTTCTAATCATAAGGAACCCAAGTTCCTTGTTTTTGAATCATTCCCAACGCATGCAATCGCTTGGAAATGGCTTGGCGGGTAACTCCTAATGCTGAAGCAAGCTCTTTTTGCGTTTGGCACGGATCCTCATTGAGCAATGCCTCCAATTCAGCGTCTTCGAAGGTTTTTGGCCTTCCTTCACGCGAACGGTCGTCAACATCGAAATCACCGTCTTTGAAGCGACGGAACCAATCACGGCACGTTGTTTCACTTAGAGCAGCATCTCCGTAAACTTTTTGGAGTTCTCGATGCGCTTCAGCCGCCGTTTTCTTCGAATGAAAGAAGAAAAGCAACACTTCCCGCAAATGACGATTATTTGGCACAAAATCAGACATTTTCACACAACCAAAAGTATATGACGCAAAAACAAAATCACTAATGTGTCAAAGCGGTTTGTTTACCATATGTCTAAGCTTGGTTCATGACGTTTTGGTTATGTCACAATCGACCAGCACTTACTACTGGAGCCATCTCTTGAAAAACAGCGGGAACTTAGTTGCGCACCTAATAGAAGATAATAACTTTAATCAATTATGTACTGGCCGTTGTTATCTACTATCTTTTGCCATCTTTCGGGCAGCTTCATAATTCCTCTTTCAAAGAACTTTCTGTCTTTCTGGGCAAAATATTGTTCCAAGTATCGTTTGACAGTTTCTTCACAAACGAAATGCTTTTCATTCAAGGAATTTTGAAGGGAGTGAAACAGATGGTAATCTGAAGGTGCAATGTCTGGAGAATACGAAGGATGTGGTAAGACATCCCAGCCTAGCGCCAATAATTTTTGCCGGGTTTGTAGAGATGTGTTCAGCCTAGTGTTGTCATGGTGAAAGACGACACCTCTACGATTCATAGACTACGTTTACACAGCTTCTAACTTCGGCTTAGTAACTACCGTAGTTAGTGCAGTCTCGAATCCGATTAGAGTATATTTTTAGATGTAAAAGAATATACCAATCGAATCAAAGAATTCACTAACTACGGTTGTTACTAATTCGGATTAACCTTGCCGTGTAAACGTAGTCATTGTTGCTAGATGCAATATATTGCGACGCTACAGCGCATGCGTGACATGACGTAGAGCTCTACGAAAACATATGCCAATGACGGCAATAAAGCGCATCGCAGGGTCCATGGAGGGGCCTGCGCTATCCGATCAGCTGTTTTCCCGCGTAGTTTTCCCGCGTTTCTTGCGCGAGTGCTTTGGAATGCCTTATCCCAGTGTATTGTGCAGTAGATACTAAGTAACAGTTACGTTACATTAATATTATAATTTCTCACTCAACTATGTAACTGTTACATAATATTTGTATTATGTAACAATGACATTGTTAAGTGAAAAATTGTAATGTTAATGTAATGTAATTGTTACTTAATGTTTAGTACGTTTTAACATAAGCCCAGTGATAGTGTGATTAGTAGTGATAAGTAAAAGTGCAGTGTATAGTTTATTTACCATAAAATATGGATGAACAACAGCCTTCAACATCAAGTGGCATTGAGAAGAAGAGGAGGAAGAGCGCTACATTTCAAAAAGCATGGTTAGATATGAATATTTTTAAATACTGGCTAAAACCACACATAGACACAGAAAAAGCTTTCTGCTCGGTTTGTCGCACAGTATTAGCATGCGGCAAGCAAAATTTAATAGCACATTCTCAAACAGAGAAACATGTTTGGAATATGAAAACTCATAATGTCAGTTCATCTGTTCCATTAACTGTGACAGAAAGTGCATCAGAGGATCATGCTATTAAAGTAAAAATAGCCGAGATAAAATTAGCTGCATTTTATGTGACTCATAATATAACTTTGAACATAGTTAACGACATGATCCCTCTTTTAAAAGATATTTTCAATGACTCAAAGATAGTCAGAGATCTGAGACTGAAACGAAAAAATTGTACGCAAATTATTAAAAATTAATGGCATTAATATGTATTTATAAGAATATTTTGTATTTCATATTTATTGTAAGAATACTAGTAAGGTTTTTCTGCAGTTTCCCTTACTTTTACGATGAATGTTGGTATTCATGTAATTACCTGCAGTCATTAGAAAATAAAATAATATGCTTATTAATTATAAACATTATTTTGTCTTTTCACAAAACCTTTATTTTCTCCCTATAATTCTTACATTTTTTATTTCAGATAAAGGATTTTACGTTCATATTAGACTATAGATTAATAATTACTATCGGATTAATTAAAGTAACCACGATTTAGATTATCTAATTTACTCAATTGCAATTCTCAATGCATAATATAATACGGGCGCTATAATATCTTAAAAAAGATACGATACTGAGACTTTTACTCAAGCAGCGAGCTCTACATCATCTCACGCATGCGCTGTAGCGTCGCAATATATTGCATCTAGCAACTATGCTGCGATTCACCAATTCTGGACGCTTCTCGTGGATCGCTGAATTCAATTTATCCAGTTGACTACAGTACACATCTGAATTGATCGTTCTGTTTTTCGGAAGTAGCTCGTAGAACACAACACCCTTCCAATCCCACCAAATTGAGAGCATGATCTTGCTCGGATGAAGCCCTGCCTTCGAAGTAGTTTGTGGTCGTTCGAGGCGCTGCCCCCACGATTTTTTGCGTTTGATGTTATCGTAGACGATCCATTTTTCGTCGCCAGTTACCATACGCTTCAGAAATGGATCACTTTTCTCACGTTTTCCGAGTGAATCGCTGATGGAAATGCGTTAGATTAAATGAGCTTCGCTCAGTTCGTGCGGAACCCAAACATCGAGACGGCTAACATAACCAAGTTGATGCAGATGATTTTCCATGCCTGATTTCAATATTTGGAGAACGTCTGCAATTTCCCGTATCGTGTAGAATTGGTGTCGATTATCGCCTTCAATTTGTCGCTGTCGATCTCATTTGGTCGGCCTAAGTGTGGTTTGTCTTTGACGGAAAAATCTCGCAAACCACCTTTGGCACACGCGTTATTTTACGGTATCCTCATCATATATTGCACAAATCTTTTTACAGGTTTGCGCCGCGTTTTTGCCTTTTTTAAAATAAAAAAGTATAATATGCCGAAAATGCTCGTTCTGATTATTCATTTTCAGATGACGCAAAACACACAAGATACACAAGCAATATTTACATATATTTTTTAAATGCACGTTGAAATGTCATCTGTCAATAGGCCTGTTCCTTTTGTCTGCACTGCTGAACTGGTGCAACAAGTTGAAGTGAGAAAACCTACGTTTGTTTCACTTTAACTTAGGTCCAGTTCCACAACTTGCTTTAAACCCCGTTTAACTGGGCCTTAATGCACCAGTTCAGCAATGCAGACGAAATGAACAGGCCTAATGATTATACGCTTTCAAGACTTTCGACTGAAGATAAAGCTTAGCAGAGCGCCTTGAAGCCATCTATCGAGAAAAACCGCACGGACTTATTGACCAACCCAATATATCACGCACAGAATTGGACGATTCGGTCTTAAATATATGTGGTAAAGTATATACGGGAAAGAAGAGTTTTGATATTTTAGAACCAGTGAACAATAAGTGTTCAAAGCTTCTAGAAAATTGTTGTAAAGGCTCGTCTACAATAGCTGTAAGAGTATGGCTGTAAGGCTGTAACGTAAGCTGTCAACGAATGAAAATATTTCATTTCGTGTCTTGCAATCTTACAGCCTTACTCTTACAGCTAATGTAGACGAACCTTAACACATTTGCGATTACATGTTCTGGAAAAATAAAAACAGGAAATACGGTACTCACAATCGAATCTAATTTTAATTCTTTAACCTACCAAACAACAATAAGAACAATAGAAATCGTTAAACGAGTGCGATGCAAAGTCGCCAAAAGGCAGGAGAGGCCATAAAGACCTCTTGTTGATCTTCTTACTAAATTCTTACTGGACCTCTTAAGCTCGTGTCAGACTATGTATTGGGATTGAAATTGGATTGAAATTTGACCAGTTGGAAAAAAGAAAATAATCTCAAATATAGTAAACTTTGCCCTGATTGGTTAAATCCAATACTCAATTCCAATCCGTAGTCTGATACGGGCTTTAGTGGGAGGCCTGCAGAATCAATATTCGGGATTCGAAAAGACTTCACAAGAAGCTTTGAACTCCTATTGTTTATCCGTTTATTGCTCATCAGGTTAATTTGTGTAAAGATCATGCTTCGCTTGACGCATCGAGCGAAGATCGATCCGTGTCACACGAAAAGACCGAGCCGGGATGCATTCTGAAAGTTGCAAAAAAAACAGGCACTCAGTATTGGCCTCGTTCAGTAGAACAAAGTGATCAGAGAGCGCTTAGTGATTATTGTCTGTGATTGGAGCATTCTTTTAGATTCTTCATAGACCCAGAAGTATTTACCAATCAGGAGCGAGATTCAGTGGTAAATCTAGTAATGTTGTCCAACTGATGAGTCTGCTGAATGCAGCCTTTATGTCCACGACCGCAATTTCAGTGGGATCTTGCAAGGTGACTAATGTCCGTTTGTACCAACCGTGGTTAATTTAACCGACTGGTTGTTCCATCGGAATGGATCAATCGCACTTAACAATTCTAATTAACGACAAATGCAATTGGTCAATTCTGTTGGAATAACCAACTGGTTAAGTTAACCAAGGTTGGTAGAAATGGGCATAAAACGGGGATAGTTAACTGCAGTTTATAGTAAAAGTGTCCCTTAATTGATCCTGGGTTAATTAATCTAAGTCCATTCAAATAGGCTATTATATTTAAAATTGCTTAAATTCACTTTCAGATGCTACGTTGTTCGTTTTATTGATTACAAAACATCTTATTTGTGTTATTTATCGCTGCACTCCTGCACTAACTACACTATCTCTCTTCTCTCTCATTCCACTATATATTTCAGTGACATGAGTTTTTTATCTGTTGGGGACAGTGTAAATTCTCCATAACTATTTTTCAATGAAGAATAAACGTCGTATATTTCAGATATTAGTAGAGAGTAATCGGCAGCGAATCAGAAGTCGTGTGAACGTATACACAAAGAAATCAACAGTCGAAGCTTGTAATTTTTGTGTTGATTAGTTTAACGTTATCGTTAACGTATTATTTGTTAATTTTACATATTTAATCAAATTTTCAACACAGTACCTAAATTCAACCATATTGCGAATGTAGTAATATTTACAGTAACAGGAACGCATTGTAGTTGGTTCACGATGTAATAGTTTATTTCATTGATTGTAATTTGAAAAGGCCATGGTTGTTACGATCCGTCATAAATTTTTCGTATGTTTTTAAATTCAATCTTTGTGTAATCACAAAAAACAGTTAACAAAGATGTCTGTGTTCTTTGTAAATACGTAAGTAAACATCTGCCTGTTCTCTTTTAGGTTATATCCTATTAAACAATATATAAGTATTTATATACGCAGCAACACTAGTAGATTACACACATACAAATAGGAAAACGTAGGATTTACAGATATAAAAATTTATCGATATCAATAAAATATTGTTTTAATTAAATTAAATGGAACAAAATATGTTACTTTAAACTGCTCTTAAATTACTAACTTAAATGCAAAATGTTCAGTTTAGTTTCAGAATTGGTGCTACATCTTTCATAGATTTGTTTCTGATTTAGTGAAGATAAAAAAATTGAAAACAATAATTATATACTGTATTATTTTACTTACAATGTTCATTATTTATAATAGTAATCAAGACAGTGAGGTAGAAGGAGATTCCAATGGTGATTTGCAAATTGCATCACCAGGCAATTCTGAGGCTCAACAATCTTTGACTCAGTTTTGGCCAAAAGTTACTGAGGAAATCAAGAAGATCACAACCGTTAGTATCTATACTGTTATAAAAGTTTATTAAAGTTAAATTCTTCAATATTTCTATAATCAATCATTCTTTTTGCAGATGGACTTGAAAACACAATCTTTGCCATTAGCTAGGATAAAAAAGATTATGAAGTTGGATGGAGATGTGAAAATGATTAGCGCTGAAGCTCCTATGCTTTTCTCCAAAGCTGCAGAAATTTTTATACACGAACTAACTCTCCGAGCATGGGTACATACAGAAGACAACAAACGACGTACTCTCCAACGAAACGACATCGCAATGGCAATTACGAAATATGATCAGTTTGATTTTCTCATAGACATAGTACCTAGGGATGAACTGAAGCAAAGCAAGGCGCAAACTGAAAGTACTGTACGCACATCTATGAATTCGGATCAAGTGCATTATTACTTTCAGTTAGCACAGCAGCAAGCTTCAGCTAATCAAAATGTACAGAGTAGTAATACTGCTGCACAGCCCATACAAATCGTGCAACCTTCCGCTGGACAAATCCAAACAATCAACATCGGGAGTCCTGTAGAACAAGTATATTTCCTCTTTACTAATCTGAGGAAGATTAAAATGGTCTCGCATATTCAATGTTGTCTTTTTCTTTATAAATCTTAGGAAGCTACCAGCACAAATACAACGCAAACGGTCACAGTGCAAAGTCCGCAACAGTCATCAGGTCAACAAATTATTCAATTGCAACAAGCACAACAATCACCTACTTCTCAAACAAGTGGACTACAAATCATACAACAAGTAGTTGCTCCCAGTGGTGAAGTTCAGAATATACCAGTGAGTAGTCAAGTTCTGAATATATCAGGATGTAATAAAGTTCAGAATATACCAGTAAGTAGTGAAGTTCAGATCATACCTTTAAGTAACAAATCCAGATTTTTATTGTATTATGTCTGGCTCATGTTGATGAGCTAATTTTCCTCTATATCATTGTTTTCTTTCAGATTCAGCTGACTCCCCAACAACTGCAGATGATTCGCATGCAGGTGCAGGGTGGAGGTAATCAGCCGATAATAATACAGACCGCTCCAATTCAAACTCAGCCACAACTTATACAAGTTGCGCAAGGCGCGCAAGCTCCAGTTTTCATACAGACCACCAGTGCCGATACAGAGTAATATTTATAATCATATTTGCTTTAGAATAAGATTACGACATTTAAAATTAAAGAAAAAAAACTATTATATAGTTTCGAACTATAAGATAAGAAAATGGATATTATCATATAAAAAGAAATATATTTCTCTTTCGTAAATTATCGATGATGTTTATTTCATTTTCCAGTTTTTCCTTTCTCTCTATTCATCCTGTCATTTACATTTCAATTAAAGTAAGCAAATCACATTTACCAAATTGACAAATTTGCATTTACTAAAAAAGTTTCACTGCTATATAATATCTCCTTAACATCCCACAGAATATTTTTTCGTTTTCATTAATTGTTTATTATTTATTACTGAAATATTAAAAATCCTTGATGAAAACAATATTAGAGATTAAGACAACGTGCTAAATAAATGACAAACATTTAAAATATCACCAAATCTCTTACTAGTTTGGATATCTTCAATCCTCTGTGTTTTACATATAGACATATTACGTCTAATATTTACGATATTCTGTACAAAAAATTTAATTATTAAATTATAACTATGTATATATGCCCCAGAATATCGACCGATATTTTTTATAAATAAATATATTCAATAATATATTTATATCTTCGAAGCGTGTAACGTACAAATATTTGCAATCAAATCTATAATATGCATATATTTGTTCGTGGCGTGCGATAATGCGTGCTAGCGTTGTTATAAGACGCCGATCGAAGGGTTGGTCACTGAAGCGAAATGAGGTGAATCGAGGCGATGTAAGGTGAAGAATAAAGATAAGCAGCCAACGCAAGATGTAATCTGATTCGTACGTCGCGTTCCTTAGCCGCTGGCTGCTTCGCATGGCTGAGCTTAGGACTGGCTGGTGCAACTTGTATTATGTTTCACGTTGCTGCGGTTCTTGTCTGGCGAGTCCTGAGGCACAGAATCTTCAATAGCCTCGAAATGTCACGTATAACAGTAACTATACGCACTTTTATTAAAACGTTATAACGCGCGCTCTCAAGGAAAACGTTCCATTGGTCTCGCGGAGGAATGTGCAACGAATAATTTATATGAAAAAACATCATTTTACATTTGCGTGCGTACGGGTGTGTGTGTGTGTGTGTGAATGTGTGTGGAATGTCCCGATAACGTTGATGATAAACGAACAACATTTTTCTCCTCGACAACAAGCGACACCCATTTCGTGAAAGGTAGAATGGATGGAACAGAAATTAAAGATGCATGCCATATTTTTGATTGCAAATATTTTAAATTATGAATCTATCTTTTTCTCTCTTTTCGGTCCCACTTCTCTCTCTCTTTCTCTCTCTCTCTCTCTCTCTCTCTCTCTCTCTCTCTCTCTCTCTCTCTCTTTCTCTCTCTCGATTCTCCCGTTTTCTTGTCTAAGCTCACGCCTTTTTCGTCCAGGTCAAAGTTCACCTGCGATTACGAGATACGGAGAAGAAGAAAGAGAGAAATAGAAGCAAATATGCAAATTTTACAACAATTCTCGTTTTCACGATTAGACGTTCGATTTTAATGTAAGTCGATCCTTTTAATTTGATTTTAATTCATCCATTAGTCATAGGAAATTCCAACTCTAGCGTGGAGAACGACCAAGTGGGATAAGAGATAAAATGAGAGAACTCCGACCGAAGGGACGTTGGAGACCGATATTTGCCGATGTATTAAAACACGATCGATCGAAATACCAATTCGTCGCGAGACCCTCGAGTATATAGGGTGCTGAAAAACCACGCATACGTCAACGTCGCTTATATATATATTTGTATTCTTTTCTCGCTCCGATTGGGTATCGTGCCTTCTGTCGAGAAAACTTTTATTTAGAATTTTATTCCTTTTACCGTTTCTCAATTCTCAACATTGAATAAGATGGGTAAGATGGGGGTAAGTTTATTATACTTAAAAAAAATGACATCGCGATACATCTCGTTTCGTTGAACAACCATTCCTGATCCACATTTACGAGGATGTTTAATTCTCTGTCATTTTCGAATACTTTCATCGCGAAATTCAGACTTTATCGCGAACGCGTGATTCTCCCCGCAACCGCGATCTCCGTATAGCTTCAAAAGACTACCACGACACTAAAGCGCATTCCCTGAACGAAATGAAGCAGGACACATGGGGTAAGGGCGAGACACACGCGGTATAAGCCGGCGTGTCCTTTTTATTAGCACGGAACAAAGATGCGTTCCCATTTAGTGACGCTGCCGCTGTGGTCCTGGTTGCCAGGGGAACGACGAACGCGCAACGTCGCGACGCCGCCGCCGCGCGTTGGATTCGACGCCGACCGAGGATTTTAATCGAGACGAGAAAATGCGTGGTGACGGAAGAGGAGTCGAAGCACGACGCCGATGCGTCGTCCTGCCACGCTTGCGACGAGACAAATGAAAGAGAGGAAGAAGAGGACGATTTTGGCGAGACGATTGTCGTCGTCGTGTCCTCGCGGAATAAGCGGAAGTCATTAGCGCGCGGCCGCGACATCGAGATTCGAACTCGTCGCCGTCGGGTCGACGAGGCGACGTGGCCTCATCGGGTGTGCACGCGGTATGCGCGCATGGCCGATTTAAATTTCGACGGGCGCAGCCTCCCGATAGAGCCTCCACCTCGCCACCTCGTGATCTACGCCACTGTCGGAATACTCGGATTTCACGACATGTTTACAAAGATCCTAGAGATAAGTTGAGAATGGCCGCCGCAGAGCCCCATGCCTCCTCCATGGGTGTAAGGTGACAGCTGCCTGCGCCTGCGTTACATGCACACACAGGGTGTCCCGCGCCGAAAATCATTCATTCGTCACTCGTTGGCGTGCGAGGACGAGCTCGAACGGCGAGAATGCGACTCAATTCGCGCGCGTGCGGAATGCCACCGCCACCGCCGCCGCCGTCGCCGTCGCTGCCGCTGCCGCCGCCGCTGCCGCCGCCGCCGCCGCCGCTGCCGCCGCCGCCGCCGCCGCCGCCGCCGCCGCCGCCGCCGCCGCCGCCGCCGCCGCCGCCGCCGCCGCCGCCGCCGCCGCCGCCGCCGCCGCCGCCGCCGCCGCCGCCGCCGCCGCCGCCGCCGCCGCCGCCGCCGCCGCCGCCATCGCCGCCATCGCCGCCGCGGAAAGTCGCCGAATGATCCCGTCTGTTTGGCCGCGCGTGCCAACGATGACGTGCTACTTGTCGACGACTCGTTGTTCACCGGGTGAACTCTCCTCTTTGACGCCGCTGATGATGACTTCCGGCACCGATGCGCGCCGGTTGTCACTCTTGTCCGGTTTACGAACTGGTGATTTACGAACTCGACGACTCGCACTCTGATAGCATATTCCGCGGGTCTACTAAAAAAAAATTATGTGAGTCTAAGGAAGTTTCTAGAAATGGATATCTCTTTCTCTCTTCTTCTCTGTCCTTCGTGAAATTTCGGGTCTTTTAATCGTGGAAATCGAACATTGACTCCGTCGACTCTTTTCTTCTTTCCTTACATGTCCGTTTCTTGGGAAAGCTTGTCGATGATTTGAAAGATCGATACCGCGCTCGGGATCAAAAGAATTAGATGGCTGATGGTCTTCTTCTTTCTCGCCGTGTTTCGGTGCTTATAATTTAATTGAGATCGATCCTGATTCCGTCGCCAAGAGATAGGCCAACGGAGACTCTCGGAAAAATAAGAAGCTCCCGGTGCACTCTGTGCACGGCGAACTATGTCCGATGTAAAATTAACAATTCAAGAATCAATAATTATATTTAGAATATTCGATGTGCTTTCACACTTTCATAAGTATTCGTTGGTACTTTGATCAAAATGTCGCAGCCCAGTGTGTGGGAAAGCTGACGCAGAAAAGTCCGCTTAGTTCCATCCAGTCTCGGAAGGGACCTCCTTCGAGCACGTCACTTCCTACCGGGAATGTTTCCGAGAACACATTTTTTGGCCGGTCCGTTGTAAATATACCGGTAACCAGCGGTCTTTGTTCTTAGCAACGGAACACCCTGTGTATAACCAAGGGAGAACGCACGTTTGTACATACCTACCTACCTACACACGCACCGATGTCCTCACGTTGCACACACGTTCACTATGTCTCTCCACGTCCCAACACGTCGCGCACATCGGTAAAAGGTAAAAGAGAGAGAAAGAAAGGGAGAGAGTAAATGTGTGTGTGTGTGTGTGTGTGTAAGAGAGAGAAAGAGAGAGAGAGAGAGAGAGAGAGAGAGAGAGAGAGAGAGAGAGAGAGAGAGAGAGAGAGAGAGAGAGAGATGGATGCATATCCCGCTTACTTAGCTCGACCCGAAACTCATCCGCAGGACTTCCACACACACACACACACACACACACACACACACACACACACACACGTGTGTGCATTTACCTCCGCAGGAACGTACTTTAGGTACGTGTCACGTGTCCGGCGCGAAAAGCGCGCGTTAACTGCAGCGCTTTAAGAGCGTGTCCGACTCTTCTCACCGTCTAATCTCTCGTGAATTCATCCGGAGGAATCCTGCAGAGTTCAAAGTAACGCGCTTGGCCTTTAGCTTGGCGCGTCCGCGCGGAGGTCCGGCGGCAGGCTACGAAACAACCCTTCGCTGTCATTACCGCCGTCCTTTTCCTTTACAGCTTTCCAATCGATAAATGCGTCCGTCTGTCCATCCCGTTTCACCGGTCCTCCGCGGATCTCTATCGACCAACATATACGTGTGAGTACTTATCGATTATCAACAGCGATAGCTTTCGGCAACACCCTGATCGTCATCCTCCGGCGTGTACGACTCGGCTTCGTCTTCGTCGACTCCGGCGACATATATGTTTCTCTCTCTCTCTCTCTCTCTCTAGAATTTTCCTAGAGCGCTCGTCTATACATGATGTACCTGGGTGGTCGTTACACTACGTGTACACATTTGCGCTCCGTGTGTATACGTGTGTGTCTATATACGTGCATATAGGTAGTAGACCACAAGCCTCCCGCATACTTCGTGAGACTCGACCGAACTTGCTCGCCCTCGACCGCGAGGGCTTTCTTTCTCTCTCCCTCCCTCCCTCCCTCCCTCCCTCCCTTCCTCCCTCTCTCTTTCTCTCCGTCTCTCTTTCTCTCTCTCTCTCTCTCTCTCTCTCTCTCTCCTCTCTCTCTCTCTCTGCCCCTCGCCCTTTCTCCGTCTGTCTTTCTTCTCTCTCGCGGTCTCTCCGCCGGTGTCGGATTTGTCTGCGCGCACGAGAGAGCAAGTATATACGCCGCTTCTCGCGGCGCGAGCTCCCATGCCATTATATCATAAAGGTACCAACCACCATTCCGCCATCTCTCCTCCTCCGCTCGGCGGCGGTGGGTCGGCCGACCTACAGGATGTCGACGCCATGTCTGCCTCCAGACAGCGCGCCTCTCCTTATCACCCGCCTTACGGTCGTCTTACGTCTTGCGCGACTCCCCCGGGAGACGCAATGACATCCGCGCCACGTAACGATATTTCCGATATTTCTCTCGCGCGAGCACGATGTATCGCGTCTGTCTCCCCGGGCTGTCGCGAGTCGCAAGCTCCTGCGGGAAGAAGCGTGGTGAATTTCATTGGCCGGCCAACGGCGAACAATAGAACGGCCATTCGCGAGGATCCCGTATTTTTGTCGAGCCGTCGTTGTTGAAATTTGGAAAAATACGCGGCTTCTATCGCAATATCGACGAAACTGTTAATCTGAATTTAAGTTTTTGAGTTTAAATCCGCGTTGAAGTTTCATCGACGTTGCTAGAAATGGGTATTAGATACGCAAGGTACTTCACGTCGGAGGAGGTGAACGTTTGTGTCTCTTTAAATACGCGGACTTTCGCGCGAGGATTTTCAAGGGTACAACCTGTCGACAGAAGACTCGACAGAACGGGATCCGCTGTCTCCGCGAAAGGCGATGTCGCTTCGGAATACAGGATATGTGCGGGTGAAACAAACGGATAGAGCGTGGTCGCAATGAGACCAGCCGAACGCAGCTGTCAAAGAGATAAATGGAGATCGCCGGTCTGTAAACCCGAAGAGGCCCCCGTTGTCCGACGTACCGTGAAAACACAAAAACTGGATTATCCGAACCCTCGCGTTTACTGACCTATTATGTAAAAGCATTATTCCTCTTTGTCATTCGTCACAAAGCCTCGATCAAGATGATCGAGCATCCCGCGATTTTCGTCGTAACGGCGCGGACGAGGATTCACTCCTCGATGGGAACGATTCTCCGGAAAATTGTGCGCTGTTGGAGAGACGAAGAATGGAAAATGCTCGCGAAATGTGGGGCCACGGGACGTTGCACCATTATGAATGTCTCGACATTCTTTCGTTATTACTATAAAATACTATTATTAAATTATTCAGCGCTTCTCTCTCTCTCTCTCTCTCTCTCTCTCTCTCTCACACACACACACACACACAGATCTCAAGCGTAAATCAGAATGAGGACAATTCATTGAGAATTTTCTACGATTTCCAACTTTACGTAATACACAAATAAGGTTGACCGTTTTACAAGCAACTGTAAATGCGAGAAGCAATCGAGTGTGTCGATTGTAAAATGTAACGATGCGAAATATATATAATAAAAGCGTTCCGAAATAATCGTGAAACGGGAGCAAAAAAGCGGTCGGAACGCGAAGCGCTCTTAGAACGCGAGAGTTTCTCGAGATGCTTTTATGGTAACGTTAGCGAGACTTTTAACGAAATTTGAGAGTCCATCAGGCCGGGTAGAAAACGTACAATGGATGTTGGTACAAGATGTAGAAAATTACATTGCCGCTCGCGTTGTTGCTCATTCTCGTCATCTCGTTCTTGAAAAATGCAGACTCGCCCTTCGCCGTTGTAGTTGCATTAGCCGCAAAGAGGTCGAGTCGAAAACACGCGCGTTGGCCAAATGCAATTTATCGCAGAAAAAGGGATACCGCATCCTGCGGCAAAACGCGCGTGTAAATAACCGCGAGCTTGTTCGCAGTTGCGAACAAGCTCGGCATTCGATCTCAACGCGGTGAATTTCACTCGATTGAACTCGATTTAACAAATTTCCGCCACACGTGCTCCGACTGACCTCTCTTTTCGCGCGATTCACCTTGCGCTGGGTTTCCTTTAATTTTAAGGATCCAAAGGAGAAGCTGCACACGCTAATTTCCCCCGTGAGCGGCCGCCCTTCGCCCTCCATTATTTCACTCGCGACGTAGACTCTAATTTATTTTGTCACGCGGTGACAGAGGAAGCGAACATCTCGCGGCGCTTTTATCGCGCCGTAATCGATAAAGTGAGAAAAAAGGACGCGGGAACATTCTCGCCTTCCAGGAACCCACCGAGTATGACGTAGTGCCGGTGTGGACCTCCCGTCAAGAATTCCTCTATAATAAAAAGGGTGGAAAAACCTAGGTTAGGCTCACACACAAACGCGAAATAAACGAGGAGACCGGACGCCCGGGCGAATTCGGAAACCCGTTCGAACGTCGTTCCTTTCGTCTCGATTCCACGACGTTAATTTCTCGCGACTCGCACGCGAGCGAGCCACTCACCGCAACAGAATTGAGTCCGCATCGACGACTCGTCGATGTTCAATGCGCGAATGTTAAACTGAAAGTACAAGACGACATACGTCACACATCCAAAAATGCGGCGCGCACACATGGCGAGTGTGTGTGTGTCCGTGTGGGCCGACGGTGAAACACGGATGTGTGAAAATGCGCGTCACCTTTTTATTCCTGCTTTCGGCCAGCCGATTCGTCGGATCCTAAAACACGTATTCTACGAGTCTTATCAAGATCACCCATATAGATCCCTTTAATCGTTGTCCCACGTTTCTCCTGGTGATTCTGAAAAACCTGTCCCGTCGCGGAGATAGAGAGCGGGGATAGGGAAGGGAGAGAGACAGAGAGAGAGAGAGAGAGAGAGAGAGAAAGGGAGGGGGAGAGAGAGAAACATCATTGCCGAGCGATTCGTACAAATGAACGGTGACAAGAGGTGACAATTATTCGATGTCGGGGTCGGAGGACGGGAGTTGAGGTTGAAGTTCGAAAAAACTCCTCCCCCGCACGAGCGGTTCGGCAGCCACTCATCTCCCTCTCGCTCTCCCTTTCTTTCCCTCTCTCGTCTTCGTCGTCTATCTCTTTCTCTTTCGTTCCTTTCTTATCTCTCGCGCCATCGCCTAGCCATACACTATGGCTCGTTAGCTCCTCTCACTTTAATTAACGAGCGACCTGTGTGCGCTCGTCGGAGAGCGAGAGAGAGCGAGAGAGAGCGAGAGAGAGGGAGAGAGAGAGAGAGAGAGAGAGAGAGAGAGAGAGAGAGAGAGGCGAAGAACGAAGTTTAAGCAGGATAGAAATAAGAAGCGGGTGAGAGAGAGAGCGCGCGCAATATTGCGAAAGGTAAAAAATTATACAACTAAAATGTGATATTATATTACATACAAGACATATTATTATCATAATTCCGTTATGATAATAATATAATTAACATGCCATGAGACACATCAAGAAAAGAAGAGAGACAAAGAAAGAGAGAAACAATCCTTCGTTCCGGAGCAAGCTTCGTCGAAGGCAAATTACAGACGATGTTAACATATTGCAAACGTGTGACAAATTTTAGGAAAATCGAAACGGGAGGAGGGGAAGAGAGAGAGAGAGAGAGACAGAGAGAGAGCAACAGAGAAAAAGAGAAACGGGAAAACAGCGGTTTTAGGACGACAAGGACAGCGCGAGAACGCGGAACAAAGAGGCGAGATGAGATGAGACGAGGCGAGAGAAAGAGAAAGAGAGAGAGAGAGAGAGAGAGAGGGGGAGAAGAGAGAGAGAGAGAGAGAGAGAGAGAGAGAGAGAGAGAGAGAGAGAGAGAGAGAGAGAGAGAGAGAGAGAGAGAGAGTGAGAGAGAACGAGCGCTGAAGTGGGAAAGGAGACAGGACGGAGAGGAGCCGAACGAACGCGACCACGTGACCACCGGGCGGGGGTGGCAGGCGACATTTCGCATGCTCAGAACTCCACTGGCCGCGGCGTATCGCACACGGCGGGGCCCCACGATACACCTCCGCGACACAACACAGACCGGCGAGAAACGATGGTAGCGAGTCGTTCGTGAAGGTAGAGCGCGCAAAGCGAGAGAGATCCGACGAGACGAGAGAGGAGGCGGCGCGAGATCTGGCCAAGTCGGCGCAAGAGCTCCGTTCCGAACGCGAGTCGGTGGCGCGCGATCGCGCAAGGGGTGGATTCGCAGAGCACACTCGCGTCTGTCCGGTACGCTCGAGGACTCGGCGAGCGGTGCGTCCCGTACGCGCGGACCATCTCGGGCGGGACGGTGTCCTGCGGGAGAGAGATTTGATATCTCCAGGATATCTCGGAGTTGTTGATTCGTCGTCGTCGTCCTCGTCTCCCAAAGCTCTCCAAAAGTCCCGACGGTCGATCGACGAGATATCATAAGGACTTTTCGCGTCACCGCGACATCATCATCGGCGACGGAGTGTTTCGTTTCTCTCTCTGCCTCTCTCTCTCTCTCTCTCTCTCTCTCTCTTTTGCTCTCCCTCTTTGTGCGTGTGTGTGTATGTGTCCGCGTATACGTGTGTATGTGTGTATGTGCGTGTACGTGCGGCTGTGTACGCCGGGCGGTGCGCTAAACGTCGTAACGTGAGCGTATCGCGGGACAAAAGTGACGATCGGTGGCTAGGTAGGTAACTGCGACGATGTTCCCGTGGTCGTGGAAAGTACGAGAAAAGTGACGGACCGAGAGAGGAGAGCGCCGGGAGACGTCGTCGAGAACGTTATTGCGCTACGCTGCCGAAGAGGCGTGGATCTCGGCGCACTTTACGTGGCGCGTAATTCGCGCACGCACGCATACACGCACACGATTGCGCGTACGCACGCACGCACGCACGCACGCACGCACGCACGTACGCTCGTTCGTTCGTTCGTTCGTGTTACGCGCTCCGGGATAACGATGCTGTTGTCAGGAGGGAATCACCCACGGCTCCCTTGAACGTTACCACGTCGAAGCAACCTGTCTCGAGAGTCTGAGAGGCCAGCGACGGGACGCAAGGTTTGACCGGCGTTGTTTGATTAGATTTGCGCGGAGGGTTTCCTTGAGGTTTTTCCCCGAGCTCTCCTCGAGCACCGGAGGGTTTCGCGGGGGATTGATGACGCGTGGCGGGCCGGGATTTATTGTTGTACCGCCCGATATCGTGTCGCGTGTATCGCGACACGAGACTGGTGAATTGCAACTGCTCGAAACATCGCGGGGGCGGGTCTCTGCGGAAGTTGACAAAAATTCAGATTCTATATAAAAATATGAATACGAAGTGGACAGAGAGAGAGAGAGAGAAAGAGAGAGGGAGGAGAGATTAGTCGGGTATAACGTATGTAGGTTATCGTATCGTAACATAGGTTGATCGTATGTAGACAGTTTCTGAAAAAGAAGCTAACGTTTGCTCGCTTTCCATCAAGTTAATTTTTCAATCGGTGGTGTTTTAGAGGAATTTTTACTTAGCTTAATAAACACCATCTGTAAATCTCTCTTTCTCTTTACGCACGCTGCAGCTCGACTGCGACCTATTTTTGTAATAATTTTCCCGCCGGTGCTTCGTTATCCGTTTCAACCATCCGTTTCTCCGACTTCCGCTTAGAAGGATTATATCCCTGGAATTATATATATTTTTCTACAGTACAATTGTCTTGCGCGCTAATGGAGCAAACGGCAAACAGGAGAATGCGCGAATTGGCGGTAAAATTAGGAAGATTCATCATCCCAGCTAGCACGTGGACGTCGGCGTGTTTCGCGTGTGCACGTTTTTCTCGAAACTGCTAAATAGACGAGAAAGAGAGAGAGAGAGAGAGAGAGAGAGCCGCGGACGCGGCAGTTAGTTACGCGGATGTTGCACACACGCGCGCGCGCGCATACGCGCACACATATATACGCGCGTAAACGTCATTATCAATTGAGCATGCGTAACTTATGCATCTCATTCGGCTCGTTACCAGTAATGTATTTTAATTGGCCGACCGTTGCGTAGTAGTATCAGACAATACATTCCGTCCCAAAAAGCGTCGCCGACGCGCTGTTCGCAACACGCGACGGATATCTTGGAAATATCGCAACGATTCTCGAAACAGCCGCGTTCTTGAGACACAACGAAAGCACGTATTCGCGGTAACGCTTCTAAGGGTATCCGATGTCCCGTAATTTCACACAACTTGACAAAATTCCAGATAGATTAGCAAACCCAGCAAACATAATGTAACATTCCTGTTAGTTGTAATCTCCTACTCAACGACTGTTATATAACGCCTACGTTATGTAACAGTTACATTGTTGAGCAGGGAGTGATAACTAACAGGTATTTTACATCGGTTACCTCGCGTTTGCTGGGCAAAGATGGTGACGCGATGCCGTGCAAACGGGCGTCCAAGTCCATCGTCTTTTCGATTCTCACGATACGACACGCTCACGAGTTTATTTTCTCGCAGCATCAAAGTAAAAGCTCGCTACGTTAACACACCTCGAATGATCATTCATCGGACGCTCGCATCGCCTTAACTTGTATTGTGACTTATCGGTAACTTCAACGACTGCGCGTCTTCGCGCTTCACACGCCGCGCGTGTGGCGATTTTTAAGGTTACCGTAGAATTATTTATCGAATCGAAGACGCGAAGGCGTTCTGTAGCAAAACATACCGGGAAAGATGCAGGCGACGCGTTCCTCCGTTTCTCGTGACGATTATATCAGCCAAAGTGCATAAAGTCTCGTTTCGCAGCCTTCAAACCGACCGAAGTTGAAGCTTTGGCTTGCGGAAACACCTAGAGAGTACAGCGGACGTGCGCGGATAGAAGAAGCGTAAATGGTGAAACTTAGGCGGTAAGCGAATTAGCCAAATCGCGACCATTATCGAGTATGATCATTTTGAAATCGTCGGCTGCGACTGGTCGATTCGTTCGCGCCTCTGCCTCGAGCCTCTGCTTGCGTTTTTCTGCCACGGCCCTAAAAATATCGCGAGATATCCGCAAGTGCTCCTTCTTCGATAAGACACAGGCCGTGTATCGATTCGTATTCGATATCGCGATTCGTGATGGCGAAACACTCAACGGGTCTGTTCGTCTCAGCCGCGATGGAGCTTCGTTCTTCTTTCCTTCGACACTCGGGGTAGATATCTGCTTCATTTTGGCAAGTTTTACCTAGTTAGAAAAAGAAAAAACCTGTGCAACACGTGCACGAAATATAGGCGAGATTCCGACAGCATTTGGCCGCAAGAGCAACGGCACACATCAAGCATCCCCGAGGGTCGGCTCGACTGGAAAAACAATCTTTCCGAATGACGCTGGGAACGCTGTCGCTACCTCTCTCTTTCGCTCTCCTTCTGTAACAGCGCGCCGGCACTACTCGGCTAGATGGGTTCGGACAAAAAGCTTTTGTCTTGGCGAACTGTAGCCATCCGTGCTAACTTCTCTCGTTCTTTTAGCCTGAGACGTAAACCGGCCAATTAAGCGAACCGAACGAGAGAGAGAGAGAGAGAGAGAGAGAGAGAGAGAGAGAGAGAGAGAGAGAGAGAGTTCTACGAGCGGCAATCGCGGCAGCTTGGCGACACGTTTTTTTTTTCTTCTTCGTCTTCTTCTCCTCATTCCCTCTCTTTCTTCGCTGTTTCGCTGCATTTCGCTTTCCTGTGACGGCTGACGGACAGTTTAGCCAGACAGCAAGCTAAGCAACTCGCCCGCGATAAACACTTCGACGCGCGCTTTTGTTTAGATAAGCAGAGTGCCTTTCATCTCGCATCACCGTGCATTACGCGAGAGGACCGGCGGAGATGAGCCGTGGCCGCACATATACAGGGTGGCGAGTTCGCGTTCCTGTATGCATACCGCGGTGTGTCCGCGGTATGCATACAGTGACACTCTTCTCCGTCCGATCTGAAGCTGTCGGGCTACGAAATGTCGGAGCGCAATCAGTGGAAGAGACACGCCGGTTGCGTTCAGCAGAAAAAGCTGCTTTGCAACTTTCATAAAATTCGTAAATCTAATTGACGCGTGTTCCTAAATTTGGCCGATTCCAGAAGCATACACCTCAGATCATCAGATTCACGAATTTTACAACAGTTAAAAAGCAGCTTTCTCTGCTGAACGTAGCCATTACTTACGTTCAGCAGAAAAAGCAGTTTTACAATTGTTGTAAAATTCGTGAGTCTAATTGGTGTGTGCTATTAAATTTGGCCGAATCCAGAAGCATACACCAATCAGACTCACGAATTTCACGACAGTTAAAAAGCAGCTTTTTCTACTGAATGTAGCCATTGCAACGCTTTCACCTGGATCAGCCTGAGAACGCATCCGGTATCCGATAGGAAAACTTATCTTTCGGGAATTAGCAAAAGAGACGCAAGTTCTTCTGTCGGATACAAGTGCATCGCGAGACCCATCCATCGGAAGAAGCGTTGCAAGCTTCCTGCCACTGTACCTGTTAATCTCGATTCGCAATGAAGGCTTGAAGTTGCCAACGAGACACGCGTTCGAGAACGCGCGGGAATAATTTGCACGAGCGACGTGCCGGCGCGCTCTTGGCGAAAATTACAATTCCGACGGGATCGCGCGGCAGGAAATCCACTCGAACGATCGTCCGTCGACGACGAAATTGAAATTCCTCGGTCGGAGCGAGAGTCTTTAAGGAGCGAGATCGTAATGAAGGGTTACAAAGCGAGTAGAACGCCGAGCGTCTCGACGGTCGAAACGAGCGCGGAGCGCGAGTTAATCCGCGCGTGCGCTCGAAGCGTTAATTAACGTTGAACGTCGCTCGGAAAGGAAAGCGATTCCGAGTTGCTCGGAGTTGCCGAGCGACAGAGAAAGAGAAATAACTCATAGAGAGAGCCACGTCGAATATCGAAGAATCGCGGACGCGGAACGAGAGGTCGCGCCAAGCGCGGGGGGAAGTTGCCATTAAATCAGCCGAGCGACGTCGACGATGATTACATTATCTCGAGTGCGAAGAAGCCCTCGAGGTAAAAGGCAACCATTTCGTCCATTGAGGCACACGCGTGTAAGGCGAGTAAATAGCAATTTAGCAATGTGAAGATCACTTCGTGCAAGGCGCAGTAATGATGCGATGGTAATGGCTTTAGGAAAATAGATCTAGCTGTCCGGATATTCGATATGGAAACGTCGCGAGTCTCGTTTGTTTATTAGACAATCATTCGCAAGGTCAAGCGGTAAATACTGCGAAACTCAAGTAGTGACAAGCTCTCTCTCTCTCTCTCTCTCTCTCTCTCTCTCTCTCTCTCTCGAGCGACCCTGCTGATTGCTCGCGCGTCATTTGCATCGGGACATTTTGAATTGTTCGTTAAACTGAAAACTGTGTGGTAGCCAAGCAAGCGAACGTGTTGGATCTTGTGTCGCTGGAAGAAAGCGTGAATCGACAGCTTCTATGAAGTATATCGCCTCTGTAAAGTTATCTGGAGTGAGAAATCGTAGACATGAAAGCTCTATTGACTCTCTCAGCAGTCGATTGTTGATCGAGCGTTCGAGGTAGCGCAAGCCAGTTGACGACACTTGTGAGAAACAATAATGACGTACGCGTGAAGGAGTGTCGCAGCTCTGCTCTCGACTTTTTCTTTCTCTTCATTCGTCTACCTGTACCTGTACCTAACTAATTCGCAAACATCTCACGGCCGTCCCGAGACACTTTTAATCCTGACTAGCGAGACGCCTTTACAGTTCTCGCGAGGTCTCTCTTGCAATAATGTAAAGCGCGTAGTGAAAGGAGGCTCCATTGGCTGCTTTCGGTTCTTCGCGGTGTACGCCTACCCGGCCAGTCACTCCACCTCTTCGACACGCAATTGGCAGACAATAATGAAGTTCACACGCGAGCGACCCTCGCCTCGCAGGTGCAGCCTTCTTCCGCCCGCGGAGTCGCCGTTCGGCTAAAACTGCGACCGCTCGACGGCCGCGCCTCGTCATTACGCCGAGCAATCGTTGCAATGATGAAGAATCGCCATTGATATTAATTAACAATCACCTCGCAGACGTCGCCGTGCGTTTTCCCTCGCATGCATCTTCTCCGGCCGCGTCGAACATAGTCGAGCCTAAGCTTTCCCGGTGTTTTCCCCGATCGCGGCGCGACTCCCGCTTTACGTCGTTCTATTCTACGGCGATTCTATAAACAGCAGCGACGTGCAGGTGAACCGGTGATTTATGTCGTTGCAGATAGAGTGATATGTTAACCGAAGACAATGATCCGACGAAACCAGCAGGGGTTTTAGACAATGCTGGCAACGTGTCTTCCTCGACAGAAGCCTCGGTACAGCATCCTCGCGCCGCAAACAATGGTAGATAGAGGATCTAACTGGCATTGGCGTAGAGAGAGAGGTAGATGCGCCGTTCGATGATCGGATGTATTTACCCAGATATTGTTACACGGCCGTCGGTGTGCCGATAAGGCTTGGATTAACGAGTGCCGTTGAAACTACGTAAAGGATACATTATTAACGACGATACGTAAGGAAGAAAAAAGGACGGAGATGAAATCGACGAGGGGAACTCGCGCGTTCTCATCGGCCGAACGGTCGTTCGCCCCGGCGCATCTACCCTCGCGATAACAAGTTCAACAACGTCTTGCGTTTCGTTATAATTAAGAAAAATCTTATCTCTCCATTTGCATGCTCTTTCTTTTTTTCTCCGTTGTATTACAATCGTACATTTTGTGTTACGGACGTACCGCGAGGATCCTCGATCTCTCGTCTACCGCCGACAGATTGTTCTTTTCCCCGCGAAGAACGCAAGAACGTTTCGCTCTTACAAGCAAGCCACTCATCCGCTGGTCTGCATGATTGTCAGAAACCGAAGTTAAGAACGAGGTCCAGGATTGTCCCGAGACCGACAGCGTACCCGGCGGGGAGTTGTACATCGACGAGAATGCCGAGGAGAAGGAACAGGAGTATCCGGATTCGATGGAGAAGACGGATTACGGATCCCTGTACGGTGCCAATCAATATTATAACAGGTAAGACGAGTATTAACACAACCGGGCACCAACTGGTCTTCGTCCTAGTAGTCGTCGTACGTACACACGCACGACCCAAAAATTCATATCGCTCCTCCTCATATTGTCTCTCTCTCTCTCTCGTCTCGACACGCTTCTTCTCGCTCCTCTCTACCTTTTCTTTCTCGCAGTCTCTACAACTCGCCGCCTTATGGATCCACGACGGTCTCGAAATCTGCGTCGAGCCTGCAAAGCTCATACCTAAGCTCCTACACGTCGTCGAGTTCGATGACGCAGTACCCGTCCTACGCCGGCTACAACAGCGGAGCGACGACTTTCCCGAACGTGGCGCAGAATATATCGCCAGCCTCTCAGGTGACCACCGCGGCGTGCTCGATTATGTTACCTTCTTTCTGTTGAAGCTTTAGCTTGAATCCCCGCGCGTCTGAAGACGAGCCTATTTTCTCTGATTTTTTTTGCAGAAATTAGACTACAGCGCCTACAGCAGTAGTCTGTATGGGAACGACAGGGTACCGCTTCAGTATTCCGGATACTACCCCATGCCCGGTTACCATGCACCGCCCGCCTCCTTCAACATCGGCAACATCAACTTCGCTGGTAATCGTCCGTCTTTATAGATCGTGCAAGACGAGCCGAGACAGACGTCTCGCGAGTTTCTTGCACGCTTTAGTAGCTTACGCTTCCTCGAGATCAGTGCGGTTAACTAACTACGTCGTGTTTCGTGTGTACAAGAAGACTCGACCAAGTCCGCACTCACGTTGGACCCGACCACGCACGATGCGAGCGAGCTGACCGCACGGGAAACCGCAAACATCGAAGGTATAACACCCGATACGTATCTCTTACTTTGCCGTAACCGTGCGTTTTGCGGGAATCGATCGAGCGGCGTTACCGCAGTTTCGGAAACACGGGCGAATCTAGCCATTAGAGCTGGTTTTAGATCGAGAACGAAAAATGGCAAACCTACTTGCCTCTATCGCGGTGATATCTACGTCCTACGTATTTCCGGAAAAGGCACGGCGAAAAAAGATGGATTGGATTAACGCGACGACGACGAGCGAACCAAACGCGTTTTGTGCGAAGAAAACCGCAAGCATCGAGAAGGTACAACACCCGATACGTATCTCTTACCTTGCCGTAACCGTTGCGTTTTGCGAGAATCGATCGAGCGGTGTTACCGCGGTTTCGGAAACTCGAACGAATCCAACCATCAGAGCTAGCTTTAAATCGAGAAATAAAAATAGCAAACCACTCATGTTCTATGTGTTTTCGATAAGCACACGGAAGAAAAGAATTGATTGGATAAACGCGACTTCGAACGAAGCAAACGCGTTTTGCGTCGAAGGAGACGGGATCTCTGGCTTTTAGAACCGAATTTGATTCTTCAGATAAATTCCAGCGACAAGGTCGTCTCAATCAATCGTTGTCCCTTCGTGCGATCGCGTCCGAATAGATTCTTGGAAATTGACGAAACGATAAGCCGTCACGAAACTGTTACAGTGGCGGCGACGAAGCCATGCAGGCGCGGCAGGAGGCAAAGCGGAAGCGGAAACAGTATCGGTTCTGCGGACACGACGGAGGCCGGGCCTGATCGTATATTCATCTGGGACCTTGACGAGACTATTGTTATATTCCACTCCTTGCTAACCGGGCAATTCGCCTCGAAGCACCGCAAAGATCCCACCCCTTTGGCTCAAGTGGCGTACAGAATGGAGGAGATGATATTCAACTTGGCGGACACGCACTTCTTCTTCAGCGACATCGAGGTGATGGGGATTTCCTTCGACGCATATTGCTAATTCCTAACTTTGTTGCATAACTGTCGTTGTACGGTCGTATTTTTCATGTAGCCGAATATCTGATACACGAATGCGTGACTATCTTCAATGAAAATCTCCAAAGTTCAAGCGGGTTGCGTTTTGGTCAGGTATCTTGCGATGTCCTTCCAGCAAGGTTTTACTGTAGTTTGATATCTTCTCTCTCATAGGATTGTGATCAAGTGCATATAGACGATGTTGCGTCGGACGATAATGGGCAGGACTTATCGTCCTATAACTTTGCGACCGACGGCTTCCAGTGCGCGTCTGCGAACAACGGAATATGCCTGACTTCCGGCGTACGAGGTGGCGTCGATTGGATGAGGAAGTTGGCATTTCGCTATCGCAAGATTAAGGAGATCTATTGTAACTATCGCAACAACGTGGGTGGTCTTCTGGGCACGGCGAAGCGAGAACAATGGCTTCAACTGCGCTCGGAAATCGAAGCGTTGACCGATAACTGGTTAACGTCAGCGGTCAAGTGTTTGAGTCTCATCAACAAGAGGAGTCATTGCATTAATATCCTGGTGACGACCTCGCAGCTGGTACCCACGCTCTCCAAGGTTTTGCTCTTCGGCATCGGCGGGATATTCCCTATAGAGAATATATATTCCGCCACCAAAATCGGTAATTACACGGCGAGACATGCAGATAACTACGTTAATTGATCGCGTCAGGAAGCGTGAATTATGCGACACTGCACATACATATATATATATATAACAATGGAAAATGTTTGTGATACGAAAAGAATTATCAGAAAAAACTTGCGCTTATGCTTTATACAATAGACATAAATCCATGGTCTAACGTAGAGAACATAATGGCGTAGATATATAAGTCAAAATAAAAATTCAATCATCTTCCATCGTTGTAGGAAAAAATACAGAGCTGTTGCGAAAGTAATACCATTGTTTCAGGAAAGGAAAATTGTTTCGGAAGAGTGGTGGCGCGATTCGGCCGCAGGTGTACGTACGTAGTAATAGGCGATGACTCGGACGAGGAGAATGCGGCGCGGGCGCACAACTTTCCCTTCTGGAGGATAAACAGCCTTTCGGACACGCAAGCCCTGTACAATGCCTTAGAGATGGGATTTCTTTAATCAAAATACGGTTGATTCGTGGCGCTGAAAAAATATTACGGTTAGCGCGCGAATAATTACACGGCACGCACTCGCGCGTTTCCGCACAATCGTGCAAGCGAGGAAAAACCAGTGACGGAAGCATGCTTAATTCTCCGGGGAAGCTCTTATCATTCCTACAGCTTATCGTGTGTAATATACGTAAAAAAAAAAACGGATGGTCGAGACTTTCCGTAACTGTCACGTATATTGGCTATATTCGCCGATGATCAGATATTTTATGAGCTCGGTCGGACTCTGTCCGTAAGTGATATAGAATGAAAGTAAGACTTAAGTGATAATAAACACAAAGAGAAAATCGGGAAGAACTAAAAGTTATGTATAATAAGATTTTTCGGATGGCTCTCTAGCCGATCTTAGTCACGTGTACTATACTAAACTGAGACGGAATCTGTGAAAAAGATATACCGGGTGAGTCGCCGAAAACAGAGCTTAATTGAATAATTGTTCTGGATTCGAAGACTCACTCTGTATGCACATACATCTTTCGTGTACTTAAATGCATTACATTTGCATACTTTTATTTTTGACGACGATGAAATCGAATAATTTCTACGAACTACATACGATCGGACGGGTTTACTAATACGGCGATTATGATTTTTCGTTGCTACATATCGTGCAGCTTGTTCGTGATGTTTTTCATTCGTGATGGGATTCATATTTATTTTTCACAACATAGTATTACAGCTACCGTGCGCTTTTTACATTACTTTCACGTGCAAATTTATCACGAGAATTTAATTAAACAGTTAGTTGATGTTTCATAGATCGCCTTAATATCTTTGTTTGTCATGCTACATGTATCTTCACATTCCTTTAGCTCCTATGTCATAATTATAATTATAAGCAGTATTATGTATATTTTGAAAGTATCCATCATATCAAACACACATTACCATGGACACACTTACCGGACACAAATGTGTGTGTATTAGGAGAAGTATTTATATATTTGTAAAGATACTATAGTTATATACATATATATATACATACATATATATATATATATACACACACGACCGTATTTTGGAATTGTACAAGGACATTTGACAAACCCTCGAGGAATGCACTAATTAATATAATAAAGAAAACGAATTAGAATATAATTGGTGAGAGATTGCAGTTGACATCGTTATGTGTAAAAACAGTTTATAAAAATTTTCTGAATATATCGTATTATTCGTTAAAGCAAAGATATTAATAAAAAATGTAATTGAAAATATGTAAAATACCGTTTATGTCTCGAAAGACTGGTATCGTGCAAAGATGAAAGTAACTTAATATTGTCCTTTACTTTAGTAAGAAACTGATATCTGTATCAAATCCACAGAGTAAATTATATAACATTATATAATTTAACATTATATAATTATATAATTATATAATTTAATATCTGCTGTTCTCAAGATAAATTAATATTCTAAGATTCTCGTTTTTACTTGAAATATATATATATATATATATATATATATATATATATACACGGCTATTTCAATTTCATAAATATAATTAAGCTTGCCTCACTTGCCTACTGCTTTCTATCATACTTCAAACTTTAATAACACAATTTCTTTCATGCCTTTCTCGTATAGAAAATTGTTATTTTTATCTTCTTAAATAATCACCTTTTGATACTAATAAAAGAAGCGTGTTTAACAGATGCCTTTTTTAATTATGAAACACTTTATTTTCCTTTGTAACACATAGTAAGTATAATTTTCAACAATTTAACTTATAAAACTCATGTCGTTCATCGTACAATACAGTTAAAAATCTAAAATATGCTCGATATTTTATCTATATTTGGGCACTTCCTCATTAGATGAATGCTAGAGAGCTTCAAACGAACAACTAATGAATAACTCTTAGAAATAGAAATATTCTTACATAGTAACGTATGTGGGAGCTAGAAGAACACCGCAATTGTCATCCTTCTGCGCCATGAGAATATAGCCATCATTGCCCCAGTAATTTGACCAGGAATTCTTCACCAACCAATAGTCTTTTCCATTCATATTACCGTAGCCAACGGCCAAAACGGCGTGATCCAATTTATCCTCAGTATTGCCTGTATCACCAAAAGCATAATTGTATGTTGATTGGGAATCTTACATACAATGACAGAAGTGAATAAATATGCAAACTTACCGCAAGCTGGATCGTAGTACACTCCGTGAGAGTAGAAGGAGAATGTTTTGTGGGAAGCATCGATAGCAACAGAGATGGGGCCATGTTTGGCGATGGCGATTTTCAAAGCTGCTACACTGAGTGGAGTAACATTAACATAACCAGTGATCTTAGCTGTCTTCGTTACGTTATTTATATGACAATATCCATCCTGAAAAGAGAAATATTTTTTTAGATTTCTCGTTTATATGTTTCAACACATTATATCAGCACGATTAGACAATATTCTCAAATAATCATTTGATATCGTCTAAACGATTTACCTGTCCCAAGTAACCACCGTAATCCTCCTCAGTAGGTAAACCATCATGCTTCATAATCCACTGATACGCACGGAAATCCTCTCCACCGTCGCAACCATTATTTCCATAACCCCATGAACAATCGATAAGAGCCTGAATTTTATTAATATTTTAATATTATTTGTAATGTTACATACATTACACCAAACCAAACCGAAGATTGTAATTAACAGGATAACAATAATAACATGCGATTCTTATATTTTTACAAATCTCTTACCTGTTGAGATAAACGCACTAACTTATTGTACTTCATATAATATGCACCTTCTATTGTTCCTGTGGTACCAAAACTCCAGCAAGAGCCGCAAACGGATTGATCTGTTTAAGTAATGTGTATTAATATGTATATAATTTCCATATAATATTAAGATGTATTGAAATTGCGAACCTTTGACTGGTGTCACAGCACCGTATAATCTCCAATCTATACTGTCAGGAACATCGCTGATCTCATTTTCGATATCATGCTGGAATGGCGCTCCACCATTGTAACCTTTAGTATGTCTATTGCCACGTAAAGCCCTCAATTCTAGATCGGTGCGGTCTGCTAAATGATTCACATTTAACTGGTAGCCCAAATTGGCACGATTCAAAGAATGGATAAATCTGAAAATATATAATTTACTTTAGATATGTATATAACTACATATACATACAATTGTGGCATGAGCCTACCTTATGTTCTGTCTGAATACTTCTTTGCGATACTTGTGATCCAAGTCGCTGTTGTAATATTTCTTGTGGGTCTTTTTGAAGTTGTGGAAGGCTTCATCCAAATGATCTTCATAATTGTGAATGAATTCGCGCATTGGATTAAAGGTGTATATGTGATTTTCTCCTGGGCCTGGGAAGCTGACACATGTAGCATCTGTAAGAATAATTAATCTCATGTAACTAGTCTTGTGATATAAAAAAATCAAGTCGATTATAATATAAAATATATACATGGTAGTAAATCGACTATTATGAAAACTAGATATTTTATATATTTTATTATACATACTTTCCGTAATTTTAAAGATATCAGAACTGGGTGTTTCGGAGGAATACCAATCATATTCCAGATAATAATGATCGTAATGTGAACCTAAAAGACTATTAAATCCTCGCATTTCATATCTCACAGGAATAGCTTCTTTCAGTTGCGGTACATAGGGTGATTTCTTTAAAAAAATGTTTGTTTTAAATACTACAAATGCCACTCTATTCTATGTACAAATAATTTCATTCTTACTTTATAACGTATCCACAGTGTATATTTATTTGTTTTCTCCTCAATCTCTTGTACAAGTCGCCATTTTTCACACATTAGCCCATTTATCATCTCTTCACCAATGCACTATATACAAATTTTAATCTATTAATCTGTATTATTGTAAAATTATCATTATCTACTGTATACAATACATATTAAGTAAATAAAACATATAATTTATTATCATATTAAAGATTATCATATTAAACATCTAAATATATTTTTTGTGATTTATGAAAACGTCGTTATAAATATTTCTTTATTACCTCCATTTCAGATGTATCTGGGAGGATAGTTTGAGGCTGTATCTTCAAATCACTAGTACCATTTACTTGAAGACATGTATCTTTATTACTAGCAGTCTCTGTAGTAACAGGTGCTATTTTTATGCTGGCTCCATATTGTCCTTTGTGAGACAGTTGATAGGTTTTAACCATTCCTGTTAGATAAAAATAGGATTATATATAGCTTATACTTTATATGATATATTAACTGCTTTGCATAGCTAAATCCTAAGAATAGATAGATCATCATAGGATAAATTAAAATTGTACCTCCATAATAATCAATCCGACTTGATCCACTGGCACCATCATACCATGCATAAAAAGGTTCACGAATTTCTGCATATGGTATATACAAAGTTCCTTTCACCGTATACGTTTTGCTAAATGCTGGACCCTTTAAAGTCTTTTTGGGCAACAATGATGTATAACATACCCCTGAGAAACATATAAAAAGTATTGTGTTAAATAAGTAAGAATACAAGTATAATACATAGAAAATTATATTAATATCACATCTGTATTATATAATGATTTTAATAACTCACCACAAAATATTAAAAGTAAAATATTCCTTAAGATAAACATTGTCACCGAATCTCTGAAATATATAAGGAGTGGAAATTTATATACTGGTATATTTTTTTTATCAATATTCTGATAACACCAGTAAGCCTGTAGATTTGATTGTAACGACTGATGAACAATTACATGTACCAATAGGATTAATATAAATGTTATTCTTCCTTATATAGAAAGAATAACAAAGCTATGTATCATATATGTATCATTATTGCGTATATCAAAAGATAACAAATAATGTTTATGACTGAAGCAGGGATAAGATTAAAATTATCATACAGAATGAGTTATTAAATACAAGGTTAAAAAGCTATCATCTATATATGTATAAAAAATTGTACTTTAAAGGAAAAATTAGAAATAATACTTTAAAATCTCATAAAAATATTATATATACAATTGTCATAAAAAAAAAATAATTCACAATAATTGCTCTGTTTCCTCGTTAAATACTACTGATAGTTGTAATTATTTTGATTATTTTCATGCAAAATCACATTGCAGTAGCATGATTAAACAAAGATAGCTAAATTGATTCATGGAAATTTAAGTCTGCTTTTCATGAAGTTATATATATTTTATCCAAACCGTATTTGAATACAGATAAGACTTATTCAAATTAATTTCTGTTTGATTGAATAGAAAATAAAAAAATGTTTGGTAATTACATGTCCACAATGTAATAATACAATAATATATATATAAAGCAAAATGTACTAAGTTCTTTGATTGTTGTATACATATGTGTGTATATGTGGTGAGATTATCCTTTAACAATGCTACCCTTTAATAATGCTATTATAATATTAAAACAAAAATCGAATATTTATTTTGTATAAAATTTTTACCGTAATTGCGTCGCAGTAAAGAAAACTAGTCTTTTCGAGACACGACAATACTCGCACAGTGCCAAACGACGAATGCAAGTAAAGCACAAGCACAACTGGTTGTAATTGCTATCTACAGAAACATCGTGTTTATCGGGTGAAAACAGTTCGTTATAAAACTGACGTCACGAGTTCTATGCAGCGTGGTTCACACTGCTGATTTCATATCTACCCATCTTTGGTGGAGACTATCGAAAGTGATAATAATGATAACTTATCAAATAACTTTCAAGATGCAGTTTACAAGTTAATTCAAGCTGAGTCCAGATTTATTACGTGACATGTCACAGCGCACTAAAGTTCTCGAGTTGTACAAGACGGTAATACAGCATTGTAAATAGACTTAAAAACGCAACTTCTTTTTTTCATATGTATTATTTCTTACATAATTTATTGTATCCAACATTTCCTCGTTAAATGTTTGAAAAATATGTTTTCAGCTATTATACATGGGTCGAGACTATCCGAAGGGATATCAATATTTTAGGACCAAGCTGAGGAGAGCCTTCGACAAAAACAAAGCAGAAACCGATTCCGAGAAAATCGATAAGATGATAGGACATGGTAATTTCGTGATAAAGGAACTGGAAGCGTTGTATATGTTGCGCAAGTACAGAACTTTGAAGAAAAGATATTATGACAATTAACAGACAAGAAGTTTACGTCGTGCACAAATGTCCGACGATATTATGAGTTTTAATTTTGTGAATATTGTTTAGTGTGTACAGTACGTTTTATCAGTTAAAATTGCTATTTTTGTAATGTATATATTTCTGACATGTATCTCAATATCTATGTTTTGTAAAATTTACAATTAAAATCGTATATCAAAACAGCATTTTATTTATTCAAGCAACTGCACACGTGTCATTCACGATACTGTCATTCTAACCTACATGTTACTGTTGCGTGCAGAAAATTCGTAATCACGACAATTTTCTAAGATAAAATTATATCTAAAAAAAATACATATCATATTGTAATGAGACATTTCTCTGCGTTTTCTTAGAATCTGAAAACATGGTCGCTTGCGTAGCTGTTATTGGTAAGGATGTAAGTATACATTATTTTAGTATTTATAGGTTACTATTGTTGCGCAAAAAATTTCTAAATATACACAACCGTGAAAATTTACTTGCTCAATTAACTGATTAGTATGCTTTGTAGAATTCTCCAAAATATATCAAATGTGCGGATGAAGCTTCTGCACTACAATTTCACTACAAGGTACACACATCCATCGATATCATAGAAGAGAAGCTGAGTGTAGGAAATAAAACAGCAGTGGATACACGCGACTTGTATCTAGGTTTATTGTTCGCAACAGAAGAATACAAAATGTATGTAGATAAATGAAATATGATGACATCTTTAATAATACTAGAAATTTAAGTTCTACTTTAAATATGGAATATTTTGTTTTCAGATATGGTTATGCAACTAACACGAAAATTAAATTTGTCATAGTACTACAATCATCCAATGTATCATTAAGGGAAAATGACGTAAAGATGGTAATATATTTCATATTTCATATGTATAGATTAATTTTAATAATTTTTTACATCAGTTTAATTCTTAAAAACTGATCAACAGACCTTTAAGAAGTTACATGCTGCATATTCCAACGCAGTTTGTAATCCATTCTACATTCCAGGCGATCAAATCAATTCTAAGTAAGCATTCACATAAACTTACTAAGCTTCTTATACAAATATAAACAGGTATTAATCTTATGTACTGGTTTTTTAGGTCATTTAATGCATCAGTGATGGAAATAATGAATGTTTTATAATATCTTAGGCATATAGGATAAGATTCTATTTATTCAAGTAACTGCACACATGTTACAATTCAACAAAGATAAAATTAAGCGATACACAAATGTTCTGTAATAATATTCTCGTTGGTGAATAATCAATCAATAAATGATAATTCCGAAAGATACTGTAATATCCTCAGTTTATATTTATTTCCTATACCTATACATTTTTCATACATTCATTTCGATTTCAACCTATCTCATTGGGTGCGCAAATCAGGACTTAAAAGGAGTTAAATTGAAAGTTCCATAACATGCTAAAGCTGAGAACACAAGCCGGGTTAAAGTGAACTACACATTTCCAATTTTGATTTACATCGATTTCATTTCTCATTTCTGACTGGTTCATACATGTTTTCATCTTTTAAACTGAGTTTTTTAATTCGCTAGTCCTTCGATTGTCCAAATTTCAGCCAATCACCGATAGAGAAGAAATTTGAATATTACATGAAATACGTCCTTTACTAAGAACTAACAAATGCGCATGCGCGAGTGTAAGACATTCTATATTCTTTTGTCCCTCATCTTCCATTATTTCATCAAGTATTGCTTGACTAACGTGCTGCGTAATCTTGTTTTAGAATTCACTCCCTTTTTAGAATTCACATAATTTCTTCGGAGTGACAGATTGCTGTTCTCCACGTCAATTCAAAATGGTAAGTCAATGTGCGATACACTTCTTCAATATATACTGCTTTAAAATCGCAATAGCGTCAGCGATCGTTTCGATCGAAGGAGCCGGTCTCTCTTTTACCTTAAGAAAATATATATATACATGGCACATGGTTTCTGTTGAACTTAATCACTGTTTTATCTGTATTATATATACGCGATGAAAATTATGGAATGATTTCTTTCAGTCATTTCTTAAACTAATTTTCAGTTCTCGCCATTTTGATGTCATCGTTCAGAAAAGTAATGGTTATCTCATTTCAAAGTAATTTAAGATGTGAATTATATTTTAAGTATATAATTAAATTATTAGATCATTTTGTTCTGTTGTAAGGTTTCTCTAAATCCAGTACGGATCCTCAAAAATGAAGCCGGGGAGGAAAAAGCTGAGATAGCCAGATTGAGCTTGTTTGTCGGAGCTATTGCTATTGGAGATCTTGTAAAGTCTACTCTTGGTCCTAAGGGTATGGACAAGATACTTGTTGCTCATGGTAGATCCGCAGGACAAGTACAAGTTACCAATGATGGTGCTACTATACTCAAGAGTGTTGGTGTGGATAATCCTGCTGCCAAAATTTTGGTAGATATGTCACGTGTACAAGATGATGAAGTAGGAGATGGTACTACTTCAGTCACTGTTTTTGGTATGTCATTTATGCAAATTTGTCACTTGATTTTTTTTTTAATTGAATTTATCATAATTTCCACATATCTTTATAGCTGCTGAACTTTTACGAGAAGCTGAAAAGCTTATTGACCAAAAGATACATCCGCAGACAATTATTTCTGGTTGGAGAAATGCTGTGAATGTAGCAAGAGAGGCTCTAAAGAATGCTGCTGCAGACAATTCTGGGGATCCTGAACATTTTCGCGAGGATTTGATGAATATTGCGCGTACAACATTGAGCTCAAAGATCTTGTCTCAGCACAAGGAACACTTCAGCAAACTTGCGGTAGATGCAGTATTACGACTTAAAGGTTCCAGCAATTTATCTGCGATACAAGTTATAAAGAAACGTGGTGCGACACTTGCTGACTCATTCTTGGATGAAGGTTTCTTGTTAGACAAGAAGCCTGGTGTTCATCAACCGCAGAAAGTTTCTGATGCACGCATACTTATTGCTAATACATCTATGGATACAGACAAGATCAAAGTATATGCTTTTCTTATATTTGCATATAGATGCAATAAGAAATATATATATATATTAACTCTACATTTATTTGTTCAGGTATTTGGTTCCAGAGTGCGTGTGGACTCGATGGCAAAAATTGCAGAATTGGAAGCTGCAGAAAAAGAGAAGATGAAGGTAACGAAATTTGTTTACTTGAAAATATAATCAATATATTTCCCTGATGCACATTACATATGTATAATTATATTCAGGTCAGATGTCTATCCAATGACATCATTTGGACATTTCTCACATATACAATTATTTTCAATTTCAGGACAAAGTTGACAAAATCGTGAAACATGGATGCAACGTCTTTATCAATAGACAATTGATTTACAATTATCCGGAGCAATTGTTCGCCGATGCTGGTGTTATGGCGATTGAACACGCTGACTTCGACGGTATTGAGAGACTAGCGCTCGTTACTGGCGGAGAAATAGTCAGCACCTTCGATAATCCGGATGCGGTGAGACTCGGAAAGTGCGAGCTCATCGAACAGGTAAATTTATTACTCGATTTAAGACGGTTTGTTAATGCAAATTCTTCAATTATATTGTTTCAACCATGCACACAGGTCATGATAGGCGAAGATACGCTTTTGAGATTCTCCGGAGTCCCGTTGGGAGAAGCGTGCACCGTCATCATTCGCGGCGCAACCCAACAGATCATCGATGAGGCCGAGAGATCTCTGCATGACGCGCTCTGTGTCTTGGCCGCTACAGTGCGCGAATCGAGGATAGTTTACGGTGGCGGGTGCAGCGAGATGATCATGGCCTGCGCCGTGATGCGCGCGGCTGCAGCTACTCCGGGCAAAGAGGCGGTCGCCATGGAGGCATTCGCCCGGGCGTTGCAACAGCTACCGACTGTTATCGCGGACAATGCTGGCTTTGACTCTGCCCAGCTGGTCAGTGAGCTAAGAGCCGCACATAATTCTGGCGGTAACACTATGGGATTAGGTAAGTTTTCTTGATATTTGTTTCTTTGTCGTTTCCGAGGATATTCTATTTTTATGACACGAAGCATTGTCTTTCGATTTTCCGCGTTGGAATGTAGAATCTAATCTGTTTTATAATTCCTACAGATATGGAAACTGGCAAACTTGGTTGTATGAAACGACTGGGAATTACCGAATCGTGGGTGGTGAAGAGACAGGTTCTCTTGAGCGCGGCCGAAGCGGCCGAGATGATACTGCGCGTGGATGATATCTTGCGCGCGGCTCCTAGGAAACGCGTACAAGACAGAGGACGTTGTTAATCTACTACAAGAAAAAAAAAAAAATTGTCCTTTGGGTTCTACGTTGCTTGCAATTTTTCGTACCAGACGTGTGGTCTTCAAAATTGATTAACATGCTTTAGTAATTGTATAAATTCTCGTTACTTCAATATTATTTGATATAATACTGCATTTGATAATATTAATATACTAATTATATCTATATATTGTCACAGTAAATATAGAATATATCTCATCATGTTTCTTCGAACGTCGTTTGAATCATATTTTTAATTTGTACTTTGGTCTTGTTTCTCTTTTTTAAATGCGGTATTATATATTAAAAAAAGGAATACTGTTTGACTTTTCTGTTTTTTATAACAATACAACGGTATCAACGTCAATAAATGCTTCGAGATACAGCACTTCCTTTGAATAACACACGTTAGCAATAAACCTTATTCAACCAGTTTATATATAAATCATTTTTAAAACAGAATGTAAACACATAGTTGAATAAAGTATATTTCACAATGGTAAAGCAAGTAATTGTGTATTATTCATGTGTAATTCCATCTTGAACTTATTTCTCCATTTAAATTCTACATATTTTATATATATGTATCAAGAGGAAAATAAAAAAACCGGACATATTTCTAGTGTCTGTTTCTCTTGTATGTCAACATTAATGTGCATAAATTTTCATGTGTAACATAACTACGTTGATTAATTATTACGTAAGTTAATTATTCTTGCGTAATAATCGTCAATACTGTTGAACCTATTTTACGCGTTTTCACGGAAAATTTGTAGCAAACAACTCTTAAATTGGCACCATTTTGCGTTATTAGATATTTCGCCAAGTGCAAAATAATATACTCACAGCCAAACCATAAAAGCTCATAGTTCTTTGTCGAAATACTAAAGACGTTGCAAGTTTCAGCCAGATTCACTATTTATGGTTTTTAGCGGCAAATCAACTAGTACACGAATCGTAATTTTGAATCGTAGCCGAGTTTATCGAGATTCGGCGTACAAGCGAAATTGATCATCGGAGCTGGCCCGCACATCAACACAATAGTATCAGGAGATGGTGGAAACATGTGATCCTTTATCGTATCAGCTTTAATGAACCCAGTACTGTAAGGCCATCCGTCATTGCTCGTGTCTATTGTGTACCAAAGTTTCAATTTGTCTGGATATTCTTTGGCAATGCCGTCCAGTTCATCTCGCAGCAAAATGTCCTTCTCAGTCTGATTGGCGAATAATAAAGACGTTTGTGTCTCATCCGTGGGGTCCTTTATTATCGCGCGGATCAGCTGTAGCATTGGAGTGATACCCGTACCACCAGCGAGCATGACGATCTGCAAGATTTATTATTTATTTTATTAAAAAGCACAGAAAGTTATTAGCCATGATGGTAACAAGATTTCAATCATTGTAATTTAACAGATGGATATAAATTAAAATTGCAAGAAAGAGGACAATAGTCATTTCGAATTGCAGAAGATCAGCACATACAATCCAAATTACATTACAGTAGTTTACGCGGAACCTTTCGACCATAGTATTTGGTCATCATCAGCCGCATACAAATATCTAACTCAAAAACATATATATTATATGTATAAAAAAAAATGTAAACGCAGTCGACACCATAGATTCCTAATATCGGCTGATGAGTCCAAATAAAGATCTCAGAATAAAATCCACGTTAGCTGACGTAGATGTAATAAATTAGGTCAGCAGTCAGCAGTCACACAGTAAAGTAATAATAAACAAATAAATCATTAATGTCAAATGGATATACTTGCCTTCTTGACATTATATTCTACAGGCGGCTCTTTTCTAAGAAGTTTTATGGAAATTGTGCCATTTCCTTTGTAAATCAGTCTGCCAGATGGTCCTCTAAAATCAATGGTATCTCCTATCTTCATGTTTTCTAAATATTGAGACAATTTTCCACCCTCAGGGAATTTTGGATGTACATTTTTGAAGTATACCTAAAAGTCCTATTTAGTTAGAATATTTTCTTTTTTATTATCTTATTACTACATTACTTTATTTACCTTGATGACAAGATCTACATAGCCTTGATCGTCGTCACTTGAAACAGGTGTGTATGCTCGTATCACAACTTCTCCTTCAACTTTTGCTGTTAAATGTACATGTTGACCAATGGGCAGACCAAGAATATGATTTGGCGTTGGTAATCCAAATCTGAATCTTCTTGTATCATGACTTATTATGTCTTTTTGAATGAGAGGCAGGCTATATTTAACTACTGAGTCCACGAGTAGTATTGGAGCAGACTTCTTCTTCTCATTCGACCAGGATTTATACAGCTTTATGACAACTCCTATAACGATTATTGTTCCTACCGCAGCCAAGATTGGAAGCATCTGGACATAAAATTATGTTTTAATATAAATAATATAACGTTCTCACACTCAAAGTTATCACTTGCTGAGATAAAAAAAATAAAATGAATATCAGAATGATTTAAAGTGGAAACTAATCAACAATCACGCGGTAGTTTCGCAATATTCTCGAGATCGCGTTCGATTGTTCGGTTTTTACTTTGGAGAAACACTTACCAATATTCGTACGTGTGACATCGTGATCGAGGACGCACGTGCTAAGGGAGGTTAAAGAGCAACGCGAACGAATGAATGAACGAATGAATGAACAACAGAGTGGTTAAATCACGGTGAGGAGTCGATCTTGGAGCAGTCGTAGGATCTACTTCCTTTTCTCTCTCAGTACCTATCCCGAGATACAATTTCTTGGAACACAACAGCACTCCTTTTTCCTATCTTATTCTATCCTTTTCTCTTTTTTTTGGTAATCTACTTTGTCTCTCACGGTAATTGTTTAAAATTTGCCGTAACTGAGAACGTCGTGTTGTTTACTTCATTATCGTGTATAAACTGTCTCAAAGTTCGAGGTCGTCAGTCAGAGAGTGACAAAGAGTGAGTTGCGTTGCATTCGAACAACGCTTCGAACAACTAGTTAGCCTCGTGCTGGCGACTTGCAACCGGCGTCTATGCGGACAAATATGGATGAGGTCATCGGAACGCGCTCCAAACTTGCTTATCTGTTAAAATAGACGTCGCTTCTAGCGTTTTGGGAATAGGCATTATTAGGCACATGTATTTATAGTTACGTCACACTAGAAGCATTACATATGCTTTGTCACCGGCCGATGCCGAATAGTCGCCGTGGTAGACTGTAGCGTGTACCGATTTGTATGTCGTTGGTAACGGTATTAATTTAAATTCTGTCTAATTGAAGTGAGTGAACAGTAGATGATGATACATTCTGTTCTTTTTAGAATGATTTTGTATAGAAGAGAAACGAAACTTCTCCCACAATATTCGATTTATATACATACCATAATTCTTAATATCAACATTTTTTTATGAAGTGATTACATATAAAAAAATATAAGTTTTACAGATTATACATTAAAAAAACTTCAAATGTACAACGGTAAATTAAATTAATTTTACATAGTTTGGTATGACGGAATCTTATGAGTTTTAATCGATAACAGAGAGCGAGATAATCAACATTAGAGCTTCTAAAATGTCGACAAAAGATAGTTACAATAATACAAAATTATTTAAACAAAAGAGAAAATATTCTGATAATTAAAATATGCTTGTTACTAGACATGTCATCGTCTAGATTTGATATAATCATTAAAACTGTCTTGATGTAAAGTAGTCAAAGCTATAAATAGAGCAAAAGAAATGATTTCCCTTGTAACAATGGAAGTGCGATTATTTTTAAATAAGTTTCCATATGAATATTCAATATAATATGCGAATACTTTTGAAGTGACCTGATCGATTCATTCATATTTCACAATAGATATAATAGGCGATTTTTGGCGGTCGTTTGGTACATGTACCAGGTTGTCATTGGGTTAGTTCATACTAAATATTTAACATATGTACTAAATATCTATACGGCATAAATGTTTAAAATATATTATAGAAATGTCTCAGAGATATTTGGATATCTCTGGAATATATTTTGGACGCTTGTGCTTTAAGAATATTTAGTACATATATTAAATGTTTAGTTTAGTAAACTAGGCCAGTGACAACCTGGTACATGTACAAAATAATCGCCAAAAATCGCCTAACATAGATAGCTGGTATATGTACCTGAGAATCCGTCGCGTTCATACTTTCCATTTCAGTTGCATTCAAAGTTTTCGTCCGCACAAGCACGTTTTTGTACGTTTCGTAATTTTTCACGCACGTTGTATCTCCGGCGAAGTATGAACAAATACTAATTTATCTGCCATTCTTGGAAAGAAAATGACGAGAGACCAACGTATCACGCAATGAGAACACAAACGACGTATGATTGATGATTACTCGGCAACGGTGTAACTAACATTTAAGTTTCCCTTTTCCTGACGGAGGAACAGATAAAAATATCATGAATTTTAATCAATGTGAACTTTGAACGTATTTTTTTCATCTTATCTAGTTTCACTTTTAACAGCTTATATCAATAAATTACTAATAAAAATAAAAGAAACAAAATGTAAAACTACATATATAATATTACAATAGAAAATATAAAAGGAAAATTATTTATTAATTTACCTTTTTGGTTTTCATTTCTTTTTTTCTTCTTTTCCTTGTTCCTTTGTATCTGTTAGAGTTTTTCCCTTAGGAAAAATTACTTTAAGATGTTCAAATTAACTTAAAGTTACTTATAGTTACCTAAAGTTACTTATAGTTTATATAAGTTACTATAAATTACTTACAGTTAACTGTAGGTAATTTTAAATTAATTTGAAAATTTAAAGTAATTTTTCCTAAGTGTTCTTTCTGTTCTTTCAGTGGTATGTATCTATGGTAAAACATGTCTGAGTTACATTACTGTTTCTTGGTGATTTCACAATGACGTTTATTTATATGTGTAATTTCATTGGTTGTTGATATCACGATACCACACTTATAGACCCATATTCAGAACTATTATTATATATTATTATATAACTAATCAGTACCGCGATTCTGTAACTCGTTATTGGAGTTAACGACACTTTCGTTATCGTTGCGCAGCTTTTGTATACCGTAGAAAAGCTGCGCAACAATAACGAAACTGTCGTTAACTCCAATAACGAGTTACAGAATCGCACCACTGAAGGCATATTGCATGGCTTTTCATTGGTTTTTTCATTGGTTAACAGCGCGCTGACATAGTTACAAGCGTGTTCTGAATATGGGCCATAACGTTTATTTCTGACAACTCAAAGATAATCTCACAGTTTTACGTTTTATTAGTCTTAATAATGCCACACTAAAAATTACCGTAAATTACGATGTAAAATTTAAACATGATACTTCATTTTGAATTTAATAGCCAGACTTTCATAAAGCTCACAAAATATTGTAACATATAGATACATACGTAATATTGTAACGTATAAATACATGAGGAAATTTCATAAAATATTAGTAAGGAAAATCTTTTCGTTATCTTTGTTAGATAATTGTATTTTTTTAGCAGCATATTATATAATTGTTTTTATGTCTAATGTGAGAGAAGTATATATTGATATTAGAGAGAACAAGAAGGAAAGGACCGAAAGAGAAAGAAATTGGAAGAAACGCAGGCATAAAGAACAGATATTTTTCCACACCAATCTTTTGTACCTGTATAATGGTATAATAATTATGCAGCAATTGAACCCATTGGGAGAATTATGGAATACGTAGCGCTATCTTACATTCTTTCACAGTATTATCATAACCGACGAGGCTTTGTCGATAAATCAGGAAATCTACAAGTAACATGGATTGTTGGCCTCTCTCTGTGAAAGGTTAGAACTGTCAAATGCACAGTAACTACAAATATATAATAATTTTATAATAGTGCACTATTACTTCTTTTTAAATAAAATCCTTCCATGGCGATTCTGCATCGCGCCTTGTTTGCGTGGTTCAATGTGCTCATATTTATGATTGTGCTGGCCCTGAGACTTGATCAGAAGATACAATGGAATTGGTTTATTGTTTTCATCCCATTGTGGCTCTATGATAATTTTCTGCTTATATACATTGTTTTCAACATGATCTCACACTGCAAGAATCCGCTTAATAGGCATATTATCAGTCTGCATCGAAAAGTAAGTATTCAAGAATTTTTTTCCCACAGTCAAGATATGTAAACATTTCATGTTGTTATTTTATGGAAGTATAGAAATAACAAAAAGAAACTAATGAAATACAAGATATCTATAGCTTTAGTTTTATCTAAATAAATCAGTGTTTTGCATTTTAGTGCAATATCTTAATGTGATATAACAATCACAAACTTGTTTCAGGCATGGTACATGACTATTGTACTTATGTTCATGTGCGCCAAAGTCCTAATTTGTCTCAAACTTGAAGCACCTCATTGGTTTTTACCTGGAAAAATAGTAGTGGCACCTTTCTGGTTGCTTCTTCCAGCATTAACAGTGGACATCTTCATCCATTTAATACAACACTCCAGATACTGACGATGGATAAATCCAACTTTGCTTCCTAAGTTACCTAAAGAAATGTATGTATCATTAAAAGCAAAATACTAAATAATTTAATTTTTAATGTAAGGAATTAATCCATTAATATGTTACGGATACTGTGCTGTAATTTTTGTAATAAAGTATACAATTACTCTTGTCACAATTGTTAATTATGAATTAAGTGATAATATTCTAGTATAACATTGTTATTGTATAAATATATCCATTATGTTGTAATGTATATTAAATTATATTCATTATATAAAAATATTTACATGTGTATATGAATGTTCCATCTTTGTTGTTTTAAACCAAGTACCTGATAGTACCAGACTTCTTTCTCTAAAAGAAATCAGTAGATTGATTTACAGCAGAATCTGAGAACATATCGTAGTTATTAGATACATACAGTAGTTTACTATAAATACTTACTATTGCACAAGGCCAAATAGGACAGAGTTAAAAATAAGTAACTCTATGGCAGTGCATGTTGTAGTAAATTGCTCATTGGTGAATAGAGTTATTATATCATAAAAATTGTTAATTTATACTAGTACCATTAATAGTCTCTGTTCAGTTATTATATAAAAATAATAAAAGCAGTGAGCAATTGCAAGAAAGTTGCTCTTTTGTGATTACACAACATTCAATCGGTATATAGTCTCTCACCTTGTGTTGTGTTGTGTATTGAATAATTACTGTGACAACCATCTGTGAAGAACAAACTGGTTTTGCAGCATTACAGCTGTGGAGAAAAAGGTGATCCATGTAATTAGAATATAATTATGGAATGAAAGAGGAGAGGCTAGCAACAACCAACAGTCTGTTAACATTGGTTGTGGTAGAGTGTGCAAATTGCACATATTTCTAGTTTAGGATTTTTTCTTACATTGTAATTTTTATACAATTTTATTGAAATATAATTTCACATATAAATATATTTTGGCTAATCTTGGAAGAGTGATAGCAAAAGTGTGTGATAGCCAGTAACAGATATATCTTTCTTTGTTTGATGTATATTTTTTATATCATTTTATGTATAACTTATAAACTAAGTGAGTTTTTTGTGAGAAGTTTATATAAATGTTCGGAATATCGTTTTTCAGGTGACCATGTGGCTTTTTATATTTTTTTATTCATCACTTATACTACAAAAGTCGGAAAGTATAGATGATGTAACAGTGAAAGAAGTTACAGCCGGACATTTGGCTGAACTTCCATGTTTAAGTATTGACGATCATCACCGTTTTATGTTCTGGCAATTTGGAAATAATGACGTTATCGGACCAGGAAATTCTTTAAATGAAAAGAAATATAATTACGAGGTACTGACTGGCAAACTTATGATCAGAGTAAGTGTTTAAATGTAAAATTTAAGTTTTTTTTTTTCACAAGAGCAATTTAATTATAATTTTTATAGGGCGTATCAACAGCAGAATCTGGTTTTTACAAATGTGTTTCAAGAGGATTATTCGATGAATCCAGCTTCAAGATTCACTCTGTTGAATTAGTAGTTAAGAAAGATTGGGAAGATGTTTGGGAAACTGATTTTGAGGTACCATAAGGCAATATATGCAAAAGAAAATAACTGTAATTCTTTACATTTTATTTTTAAATATACTTCTTGTTTAGACAAATTTATTACGAGGATTGTCTGCTGTAATGGTGATAGTTGTTGCTGTAGCCGTTGTTCTTCTAATTATCACCGTTAAGAGAAAGAGAAGCCAAAAATTTTTCGGTAAATCTTTCTCAAGATATCTTTCTCAAGATATAGAAAAATATAGAATTATATAGAAAATAAAGTACGGAGATATAGAAAAAAAAAGTACGGACAATGGATATTACCTTTCAGTTATTTTTATAGATTTGGAAGAATCAAGAGAAAATTCTCCTGCACGGTACCATCCCAATAATACACTAGGTGTTACATCAACTGCTGAAGTTAGTGGTGGAGTCGATAATTCTGCTCTTGATATTGATTTCCCCAGAGTGTTTAAACAAATGCAGAAAGAACAAGCAATGCCATAGATTGCAGAAGAAAGAGAGAGAATAAGAGAGATTATTACACAACATAGTATTATTATATAGCGCACTTGATGCAAATGCTTTGTTCCATTTTCAGATAAGGAAAAAAAAGTTTTATTATTGTACAATGTATTGCTCTGTATCTTATTGTACAAACAGTATTTAGTTTATTAATTACGACAGCAAACATATCTTAGACATGTACAAAATATCATATTTATATGACGATTGAAGTAAGTCAAATAGAAGTTGAATTTGTTAATAAATGATGGTGAAAACAAAATTCTCCGCATAGCCACTATTCGCATTTATAATCTATTTGATATATGTACATTACTCATACCTTGATTGTATCTTATTTACACTTCTTTATCTATACTCTTGTTATTACGAAACTTCCACAGGTGCACTGGATGTAGCATCCATCATGCTATCTTCAATCCCAGTTTCGTCATCTTCATCGTCTTCCTCATCCTCAGGTTCTACTTCAGTCTCAAATAACCGAATTTTCCTATTATTTTCGCTCAGAATAGCAGCTACTTTCCGAGCGCCGCTGACTGCTAGTCGCCTGGATATTCCTTGGAACGGTTTTGACCATGTCACACCGTAAATATCGAACAAAGTCACCGTATCATCATTTTGATAATCAAATACGCATGTGTCCCGTAATGGTACTTGTATGAGGAACGTCGTGTGAGTTTGTTTGTTCAGTGTAAGCAAGCTGAGATAATCTAGCGAGTAAAACTGTAAATCCACTATCACAGTATTGGGGCTTCCCTTTGAATATTCACCTAGATATAGAATATAGAGAAGTTAATTATTTTCATTATATAATGGATGTATAAACTTTTAATTTCAGCTATGTAATTCACCGTGTTCGTGATCCATATTTATTGTCATCATTTTCGAGCCGAGTGACGCAGGTTCCGTGGACGAATATTCGATTTTGAAAAGTTTGATAGACTTGCTGCCGATTTCGCTCATGGCCACTAAGAGATTTCCATCGCTCGTTACAATTTGCGAGGATATGAGAGACACGAGTGACGGCAAAGATGTCGATATCATCGCGAAATGATCGACCAAGCTCTGATAGGATTCAGTAAAAACATTTTGTGTGGCTGTGACTAATTTCGCGTGAGATTGCAAAAGAGATAAGTTGAAATCCTGCTTCACTATATGCGCGTAATCGCGTAAGCAGTCATTTGTATCGAGCAGAGCAGCCCATTCGCTTCCCTCCGGCGTCAAACAAGTCTGCAGATTCTCATGACGCAGATATTGGCCTAATTTTTCTAGATTTACCACTCTTCTGCCATCTGTTCCGGACACGGTCTTGTCAAAACCATGCAAAAATTCGGCAATGAACGTTAATTCTTGCTGGCTCACACGACTTACTTCCGGTGGTATCCTTTCGTCTGTTAGTTGCAGGATGGCTACATATAACCAACTAAAATGAAAGATTAAAAGCATTAACAGCAAATTAATTGACAAAATTTCTAATACATACCGAAAAAATGCTTTGTAATTACGCATACTCTGATCTATGACTTGCTCTATTTCATACGACTTTGCTAAGAAAGCTTCGGCTTCGTTTACTGCATTAGTTATGAGTGTTTCATCGCGCAATCCTATCGCCTCGTAAGGGCCACCTACTCTCACTAATCCTCTCAACTCGGCTAACTGATAAATCAGTGCCATGCCGACGCTGGTTAAATTTTTCGACACCAATTTCTGCAACAAAAAAAAAAAGATCATTTCAGCATTCAATAAGTAACGTATTATTCTATATTATCTTTTACAATACCTGTATGTTACCGTAACACATTTCAATGCTGTGACCAAATTTTTTTAATCCCTTCTCTGTAAGCTCTCGAAGTAGAAAATTCTCTACATTTTTTGTAGGTACTCCAATCATTAGTAGTTCCAAGAAATCTGCAGGCATACCACCTGGTGGATTTGCTTCTGCATAACGTGTGAGTTTTTCATCCATTTCTAAGAGTATCGTTTCCCATGCTTCAGAAGTGGCCATTAAGGTACGTGAAAGATAATCTTTTAAACATTCTATATTGGCTTGAATTTGTGCAATCTAAGAACAAAATGTATGAGCTTTCATGATTTATATTTCTTAATACAATGTTAAATTATTACTTATATTACTTCAAAAAAGAACTCCTTTTTATAATCTATATTACAAATGCAATAAGATATATAAAGAACCTTAAAAAATGCTATATTCCTTTCCAATAGTGGACAGGATACTCTGGTTGTTTTAATGCAACTTTTGTCTCTCCATGTAATCCACATTGGACCTTCAGATCCACCTGAGATCTGTAAAATTGGCCCATGGCCCACAGTAATAGTGCCACAATAAAACATACCAAAAATATACATCAATACTGTTCCATTTTCTTGGCCAACCTAAAAATGGTACATATAATTTCCGATATTATTTGCAATAATCATACGATTACCAACAAATTGTCTTTTGTGATACATACATACAGCATATCCAAAGTATGTGTGAGAAATTCTTTACGTTCTGGTTCCTGATTGAAGGTTCTGTTTAAAGCTGGCAAGGGTGGCAAGTAATCACCCGTAGGTGAAATATCAGTTTTATCAATTGTTGATGAACTGTCACATTCTATATTAGGTAGTAGTAGCCATTTAATACAGACAGTTGAGTCGTTTGTTGGCATTTTTGTTTTATGAATAACATTTTTAGTTTCAACATCAATGAGAAAGAGCAGCTTGGAATTCTCATAACATACACCAAGAAGTTTTCCATCTGGTCTCCATGCCAGATGGGCGATAGTGTCCGATTCATCTTGTGGGCTTAGTAACAAAACTTTTTGCCACGTAAGTCTATGAAGAACAACTTCACCTGCAATGTTTTGTAATATAATAATAGAACATAATGGAACATGATGACTGAAAGTTTTTCTGAAGCTATTCCCTTGATTACAGTTGATTAAAGTCGAATAGAATCTTTATCTTAGGAGAAACACAGGACTAGAAAGAAGAAGAGAATAAATCCAATGAATCTAAATAATTTTAATGGTCTAAATTTTAATTTTAATAGTCTAAAAGCTGCCGGTTGTTAGGCTCTAACCTTTTACGTTGGTGATTGCTAAGAGATCCATTTTTGGTGACCATTGCATCGCTCTTACTTCCGCAGGAAGTTGTCGCACTTCTAGCTGTCTCATAGCACCGGCCATATCTGAAATTTCTTTTTAGACACGCTTTACACAGAAATCCTTATATCATAGGTGCCTAATTTGTACTCCTAAGTTCTGTCATGTTTGAATGATCATACAGTAGCCGCCATTATTATACGCTTTGTGTTGTCAATCACTTGGTACGTAGTGACATACTTCTGTGTAGAGATGGCGCCACCAGGCTAGTGCACGACGCTGCCAAACCGTAATATAAATTCAAAAATATCTGAATCTTTCCTTTCGCGCTTCGGCTCACGATGCATCGGATGGTTTCCCGTTGACTCGGTATTTTAATAAAGCGCAATGCTAAATCACTCACAAAATTGCGCTACAGTGTCGTAATATCTCGCCGTGCTTGGCGAATAATCGAGAAAAGAAACGTGTCGGTCTCCCGAATCGCGTACAAGCGAAAATGCAATTCGCGCGTTGCAGGTTGAGGTTATTTCCACAGCGAAGGTAAGCCATTTTACAAAATTAAGTCCCATTTAGAAGAAATTACTTTGAATATTTGATTTTATGCGCTTTGTGCACCTGTAGAACAGTTCCATTCAATTTCCGTTGTGATTATGAACTGCTTTTAGAGAGAAATTGCTCGACGTCAGTTTGAACCTGCCATAACCCATAAGTTAGGTTAAAAAACTTCGCTACGGTAATAATGACGATAAACCGCGCGAATGTAAAGACAATCGATAAGAACTCATCTTGAAAAAAAATCGAGGACTTTTCGTTTTTAAAGAACTTTTGAACTAGTGTGCATTCGTTCAGAAGTTCTTCGCAAACGAACAAACTTCTTTAGAATCAAGATGAAGAGATGAACATGACTCGAGATTCTGTAGATATTTTTCTATCTCAATTCTCGCGAGCCAATTAACAAAATGGCTCCTCTTTCTCTCGGAATCAAGACGTATATATGAATACTCTGTATTTTGCTCCTTTTCTCATATTTAATTGCATCGCAAGTAATAAAAGTAATAAAACAGAGACGTTGCACACTTAATTCTCGAAGCCTGTTTTCCGGTATAAGACGAGAGGATCGTGAAAGTTTAATCATCCCGGAACAGAATACGCAACTTGGCTAACTTTCGAGGTTACGAACGCACTCGTAAAGCCCCTAGCACAATGCCAGGCAACAGGCAATAAGAATAAAAATAGACCAATCACAATAGATTATTCTTGTAATAGTCGATTGTAATTCGTCTATTTTTATTCTTATTGCTTGTTGCCTGGCATTGTGCAAAGGGCCTAAGCGTTTCCCGCGACTGAATTCTCGAATGATTTCTTCGCTGTCGATTCGTGCGGTAGCTTATTCGCTTGGCCGTTTGCGCATATGAGAACACAGTTTGTGCAGCCGCAAGACGGCGAGTGTTCTAATGTGCAATGGTTGCGACGATAGGTGACATAGAGGTAGAATACGAGAAGACGATAAGGGCTCGTCGTTGTTTAGGTCTGTCGGCAGCCGCCGCCACTGTTGTTGTCGCCGTCTCCGGACGGCGGAGAGATATCGCCTCGTATCAACAGAATATTCCATTGTGACTCGCGTATATACACGTCCGCATTTATGTCGGCACCTGCGTTCGCAGGTGCGAGCGGGACGATGCGGGACGTTTAACGTTCGAATCTAAGTCTCGATCGGACGCGGATGTTCGCATGAAAGAGACGCGTTTCGAACGTTAACATAGTCGTACAGAGTTCGTAAAGAGCGTCGAAGAGATACATACGCATTATTCGCGTTTAAAGTATCGGGTACGCGATTGTAATTGATTTGGGAATGATTAATTACAAACGAGGGAGTCTGCTCTCAACGGTCACGGCGCGAGCAGATCGTTACGAAATACACGCGGCCTAGTTTATTACATTTACGACACGTTTTAAACGTGATGCTATTCAATTCGAAGGATTAAACAGCCCGCAATGGCAGTCTTTGAAAACGTACAACACGACCCCTTCAATAGCCTCTCCGCTCTCGCGCGTTCTCGTCCTCCCGCGCGCGAACGCGAGTGTACACGTCACGGATATTTTACCGTGAATGAGCGCCGCTTAAACATGTATCGGATAATGTAACAATATCATTTGTGCCATTAATACCGTTCGCCCTGGATTTGTAAATTTCATTATACTTGCACTCGCATTGTTGACCGCAATTATCTTTATAGCGACATAATGCACGATATTATACGTCGTTAATTTACCGACTCCACGGTATCGATTGGATCCCGATGAAGCGAGAAATTCCGAATCGGCCAATGAGACGCGCGTTATTATACGTAATTCCGTGTCACCTCGCGCGGCTCGCCGGGCATGAGGAACGCGCAATGTGGAATTTTTCTGTTTAATTTTTCAGTCGCACGCAGAAACCGAGAAACGTCCATCCGCATTCTCATTCGTCTCTTCATCTCTTTCTCTCTTAACTGTTTTTTTTTCGCGAATAGATATTGGAAAATAATCTTCGGCTGTTGACATTTTTCCTATTACGGGATGCCGTCGACAATAAATTTGATTATGCTCAAAGGACGGTATCCGTTTTTAAATATCAAAAGATATCCCAGTGTCCCGCTGCATTAAAATAGATGAAATACCGTTAAAAGAGACGTAAGAGGATGAAATGTGATAGGAAAACGAATTCGGTTACCAAGAAATAGCCTCGAGTTCGTTCGTGGATTATCTTGAAGAGAAAAATCCGCTGGCAGTACAGTGAAAAAGAAAAGTAGTGAAAAATAACGAAGCTTAAAATATCGTGTGCATAACCGTATATGCCGCGCATACTATGTACCTTAAGATTTTAGCGCGGTGAACAGATCTTATGCACGATTAAGTGCAGATTTTCTCTCAACGGAATATATATTCATGTACATATATTTTTCCAACGCAGCTCCAATCTGGGGATCGAGGGAAGAAGCTGCCGCTAGAGGTAGGAGACGCGAAAGATGTCGCGGTGACGGCGGCGATGGGAGCAAGAGACATGGATGGCGAGGGAAAAAGCGGCGCGGAAGGAACTTGGCGAGTACGGGCGAGCACGCAGGAGAGAAAGAGGCTGCGAGAGGACGAGAGGGATGGAGAGGGGAGAGAGAGAGAGAGAGAGAGAGAACGAGAGAACAGTGGCACCATCGAGGTGAGTAAGAAGGAAAGAACGAACGTTATTAACACTATGCATCATATACCGGCTACAGGCTACCGTAGAACGCTAGCGAGGCTTTTTATTGCTCGGAAGATAAATCACGGCGAAATACTGGGAAGTTGATGACTTTTCGCCGCACACTTTACTCTGATTAAACTCCGCTACATCCTCGCAGAGACGTTTGACTCTAAGGTTGTCTCGAGTTTCCGCTTTTGTCTGTGTTGCGCGCTTCAGGCTGGCATTAACATCTGTAACACCGTGATGATGAGGGGAATGAGAGGAAACGCGAGGGAGTGAGGAAACTTTCTAGTAACCTCTTCACGAAATTCATTGCGAGGCAGACATCTGTCAGTCTGAATCATAGACAAGCCATTAAGTATATCTTCCTTAATAAAAGCAGTCATTTTTCATTAAGGAGACGAAATTTTGGTTCTACGGTAACCCTCCAGACAGTAAATTCTGTCCGAACTTGAAAGATCGATGAAGAATCTTGAAATATCAAGTTATATGAAATATCGTTCTATTTTTATGCATTCCCTATATTGAGTTTTAAAGAAAGGTTAATTTCAGAGTTGTGCATTAAATTCTTCAAATTTAGAACACCGGTATTCCTAATTGCTATAATAAATTATTGATTTTTCATATCGAGAGTATAGTTAAATATAGAGTTGTATTTATAGACTGTTCATCAACTATCTGAATTAATAATTCTTATATCAAGTACAGATATAAGTAGACGAGTAATCAGAGATTTATTAAACTTATATGGTCCTTCTATAATTATAATATCACACTATAATTCTAATAATGGAAATAATTGGCGACATTAATTTATACCTTGTTTCTTTTCAAAGATCGTTTCGGCATTTATATACGTATCGTCGTGATACTTGTAATTTCGAACGAACATATATGTATATAGTGATGATGATAACGAGACGAAAGCACGCGCATGACTTCCTCTTTCTCTCGCATCTTAGCGTCGTTCGTACTGATTCTGCAGCGGCGAATCCGTACGTATAAACATAAATCGGTCGCCGCAAAATCGATGGTGTACATACACGCCGTGTACATGGTACGTTTCTCGCGTTTTACCAGGGTAACGTGTTGCAACCCTGTGTTCACCCCTATTTGTACGTCTACGAAATTTCATTTCCAATTCCAATGGACACCAATCTCCAAATTGAGCGCCGTTGAACGCACATGGTTCACGAGAAAGAGAGAGAGTGAGAGGGAGGGGGGGCGCGGCAGGGGAAAGAGCGAGAGAGAGAGAGAGAGAGAGAGAGAGAGAGAGAGAGAGAGAGAGAGCAACCGTTTCGGCGACGAGAGACGGTCTCTTACCAAACTTTATGATTTGAATTTAGAGCGCGGTCGGGCCTCCGGTTTTACGTAAAAGAAACGACCTCGCTTCGGATTGACTGCAGTTATTCGGCGAATAAGAATGATTTGCGGAATGATAACATCGTCGGTATTTTCAATAGTGAATTGAGTGTCGTAAATTTCGATAGTCGTGCGCGAGAGGAAGATTGCATTGCAGCGGACGAAACGCGTTGAAACAAATAGTCCATTGGATAAGCGTGCAATGCTTATTTAGCGTCGGTTTATTATTAACGCAATATTAGTCATTAGCTATATCACCTAGCTACAACACTTAACGATAACTTAACTGTAACGATAATTTGTCTGTATCGACACTCGATGAGAAGATAGTCTCCGTCTAAGAACGTTTGCCTAAAACGTCGGCTAAAGCGAGCTCAGTCTGTTCCTTCAGTTCCCTTCCTTTCACATGTTCTTTCCATTTCTATCTGCCTGAATCTCCGAAAAGATTTTTAACTGATTTAGTGAGTGCGAATCGCGAGCAACCGAATCACAGCTGACGTGGAATGGGAATACGTAGAAGCGATAAAAAGGCGCCCCGTAAGTTGAAATATCAATAACGCGCGTTTGTAAAATATCGCTCAAATTCGGCCGGGCACGTAACGCAAATTCAGCAAACATTCACTCGGAATGGCAGAACTTGATTATCCAATAGTCTTAAAGGGTGCTTTCTCCCCTCCTCTCTCTCTCTCTCTCTCTCTCTCTCTCTCTCTCTCTCTGTCTCTCTCTCTCTCTCTCTCTCTCTCTCTCTCTGTCTCTCTCTCTCTCTCTCTCTCTCTCTCTCTCTCTGTCTCTCTCTCTCTCTCTCTCTCTCTCTCTCTCTCTCTCTCTCTGTCTCTCTCTCTCTCTGTCTCTCTACTTCTCTCAGAAGATATCGCTACAAGTTAGGCGACGAGAGCGGACGCGAGTACGGCAACAGATACCATCTAGGGTGTTGCATTCCATTTGCTGACAAGTTCAGTTAGATAAGGACGCGATGATCTTCCGGTGGCTTTGCCGCACGGTGAATGGAAATTCGGGCAAGCGACTTCGGGAGTTGATAACTCGGATTCCGGGGACGTGCGCGGGACGCGCAAGTGGCATTAACCTCGCATTAGCGCGTTAGCCCAGGGCAAAATGAATTAATTCGCTTGTTATGCGCGAGCCCCGACCTGCATCGCATGCCCGATATCGTTTCGTTCAATTTAATTTGCCCCGCTTTGGCGATCGCTCTTGCTGCTGGTCATACGACCGCGGCCTATTTTATGCGCCCGACGTGTTACCGTCGACGTGTACGTCACCTGTGACGTTCGTATCTCCCTCGCTTATATCCTTTTCAGCGGCGCGACGAAAATTTCCACAAAATCGCGCGACGTGACACACGTGGCCCATGAAATCTCTCGCGTTCGGACAACGCGAGAAAACGTATTTTATTTGGTTTGGCAACACGCGCTTGCGGCTCGAAAGTTCCGAGTGCATCTGGTGTAATATCGCGAGAGAGGGAGAGAGATCAGTTTATTTGCGTCCTGGGGCTACGCTCCCCAAAGTTTCGACTAAGTTTACATCACATTATAAAATATTAACAAGTGATACGACGATAAAAATATACATAAATATAAAGATACAATTTGTGAAGGTTGAGAGAGAGAGAGAGAGACAGACAGAAAGTAACTCTTTTTACCGGATAATACGGGAACACTCCCGACTCGTGGCTGTCACATGTAAGATTCGGTGCGCGCAATATGCATAACTTCCGACAATAGTCGCAATTTTTGGGCGAGACGCGAGGCGCGATACAATATAATACGAATGTAGAAGCGCGAAATAAAAATACGCAAAATGCTCCTGTTTGACCGCGCGATTCATCATCCATGAGCGGTCTTTTCGTCTCGTTGTTTCGCTCCGTTTAAAAATTGAAAATTTATACGCGTTATTGATTGCTTCCTGTCTCTCTTTCTCTCTCTTTTTTTTTAACATAACAAATTGATATATTATTCGTTTCTCTCGCGTATCAAGATGCGCGCATGCGTTCGTCAAATAAATCGTGGATTTTAGGTGAAAAAACAAGCAACCGGTTGCTGCCGTTATAATTGCAACAGTTTTAATATCCGAGATTGCGGATTAGCGAAAAGTACGACGGGAGGAGCTACGTTGCGTATAAACACAGGGACGGATCGCTTCCGCGCGCATGTGTATGTGCGTGTATGTGTGTGTGTGTGTGTGCTATGTTTGTGCGCAACATCGAAATCCGACGTGCACTCCGACGAAGTTATGGCCGAATTGTATCCCTCCATCCACTATTGTACTCTCATTGTGCGAGTAATTAAACCGTACGCGTTTCACCGTCGTCCTAACGTACATGTGCGTGCCGTTTACATTTCGGTGCTCGAGACATCGTCGCGTGTGCGTTGCTTTATCGTCCTCTTCGAGCGCGCTAGGCACGAGCGAGTGTTCCGTTTTGCGGTGAAACAGCGTTTCATCGCAAGCGGGGTGGCCCTTCGTTCTCTTCTTCGCGGTGCGCACAGCACGACGGGGCGGGAAGTGTCGTTACAGCTTTCGGGAACAACGAAGCGACGGACGTGGGCGGGATTTTTCTCTAATAAACGGCGTTTCAGCGCGCGTTAATAAATGGCGGTGCGCGTCAGCGTGAAATGAAATGATCGCTCCGCCGCGCGAAATTAAACACCGCTCTCCACTCGAGTGTGAGAGCGGCATGGAGGGAGAGATCGCAAAAAAAAGAAACACAAAATCCGTTAGCACGCTGAGAACACGCCAACGATCGGCGCCCGTCGCGCTCATCCGCGCGCAATGAAACCCACTGCGTCGTCAAAAGCACGAAACGGCGGTCCCTTCGGATTTCCCGGCCGCCGCCGCCGCCGCCGCCGCCGCCGCCGCGTTTCCCCGTGGCGGCAATTTCAAGTTTGGTAAGGGAGACCCGGGCACTCGCTCGGCGCGCGCGACGATTCCTCGCCGAGTTTTCCCGTCGTCGCGTCGATGTATTTTACATGAGCCGGGCACTCGACTCGCGTATATCGCGCCGTTTTGTCATCGGCCGCCATTATTTCGGACAGCGAAACAGCCAAGTCCTCAGAACACCCCGGCTTAACTTCCGTGCACTTTGTGCACGCGCGCGCGCGCGCTCGCCAACTTCGCTAATTGTGCTTTAGACGGCGTCGCGGCATTTATATCTTCGCCTCGCAGTTCGAGTTATTTCGTCCCCGAAGCGGCACGAGAGCCTGCTTATCGTGCTTCAAGTACGTCAGATTGGCACGGCAAATGCGCTCCACTTCCGTCGACGGTTGAGGCGGATTCGCTGAAGCTCCTTCGCTCTTTCTCTCTCTCTCTCTCTCTCTCTCTCTCTCTCTCTCTCTCTCTCTCTCTTTCCCTCTCTCTCTCTCTCTCTCTCTCTCTCTTTCCAACGGTGCAACAACACATCGTCATTACGGCTGTCGCGCGGTTGAAGGCGCCCCGGTAAAGAATATTAACGTTCGTCCGACTAGCGCGCGCATCTTAATTACAGCCGGTGACACTTTCCGTTCAAGTTTCCTGCCCCCGTCGGGTCCGCCGGCATATCGCTTATGACTCGTTAATGTTACCGTTTAATAACATACGTCCATTACTGCAAGATCGATGGTGCAGCGCGGTCGTTAATGGGTCTCGTTTTTTCGTAAACTCTCTTGACTCCGGTCGAGCGTCTCTTTTTGCGCGAGTCCCGGAATGAAAGCTGCTGGAAATAATGGTAGTCGCGTCGGGCACGTTGGTATGTTTCGCGAAACGTGGGAGAATTCGCTGACGCACGAAAGGCGCATCTCGTGAAAAATGGGCTCTTCCTCTCTTTCTCTCTCTCTTTCTTTTAACCATCGTGACGATTTGTGTGTGTGTGTGTATCTGTGTGACGCAAGGATCGTTCAAATTTGTTTTGGCTGTCGGCTCGCAACGTCAAACATTCCGCAAACTTTTATCTCGTCGGTGTCAAAAACTCCCATCGCGAGAGCCGGCTCGTCGAGTTTCATTAAGGATATCGCCCCACGAGCGATATCGCTTTCACGGCGTTTGCAACGCCTGAACCAGCCGTTCTTGCGAGCTGTTCCCTCTCGCAAGAGTCACGAGGCCTAATCTGTCGTTTAATTGCGTTTACGTGTGAGAAGCGCTCGATAGCTCTTTCCCCACTCTTCTCACGCTCCGAATTTATTCCATCGAATTAAAACGTCATGCAGAAGAACAGATTGCTCCCCGAGACTTATTTCCGTGACGGACACAGCCACGATTCGCTATTCTTACGTCAAGTTGGTTGTCTGTTAATTGATTAAGCGTCGTACCGTGAAGCGAGCGCGAGACGAACACCATCCGTTTCTTCCAACGATAACGGCGATGCGCTTTAATTCCATTCGCGCGAGGACGATGGCCAGAAGCTTGTTCCCTTTCGATATTTATGACGCGGAAGAGCGGACTCGCGCGCTCGGAACGGATGGCAAATCTTAAGACGTACACATGCACCTACGTGTGTATCTTGGCAAGATTCCACCCGGACGACTGTCTAGGGAAACATGTTGTCAAATATTCCAGGCCTCCCCTCGAGGCTCGTTCCTCTTCAGGAGCGACTTTGGATTCGTCTCTCGACCGCTCGTTTCCTTCCGTCCCTGAAGAACTTTCGCGACGACTACCGCGTCGATGGCAACTTGGACGACTCCGACTGTGACTCCGACGACGACGAAGAGTCCTCTTGACCTACGTAGGGACAGACGGGCAGGGGTCCAGCTATGTCCGGCCGTTCTCGCGTACTTGAGATTCCTGGCCGCGCACGTTCCGATCGGCTATGCTCTCGTTTAGGGCGTCAGCCTTTCCGGAGAGGATGACGAAGCGCGTAGTAATGCGAATGGGGCGCGAGCTATCGGGGAGTTTGCGTGAAATCACGAGATGAGCGATGTCAGCCCTTTATCCTTCGACGTGCGTAGCTATCGAACGACAGACGCGAACGGAACGAACGACGTCCCGTATAGAAAATGTTTTAGAATCTATTTGGGTTCTATCCCGATTTCCCAAAATATGTTTGGGTTCTAACTGGGAAATCTATACAGATTCTAGTTAGAAGTGTAATGTTTTAAAAATGCGATTTTAAACGGGAAACACAAACAGATTCTGTTTGGTCACTCCCAACGTTTTCCCAAAAATGTTTCTGGTTTTCATTTTACATTTTATGATAAGAATGAGATGTACAATACCTTAAATATTTACACTTTACATATATATGCATACACACATATACGTGTAAAATGTAAATCTTTAAGGCGTAAATACTTGAAGCAATATTTTGTGAGAAGTTTTTATAAAATAAATGAATATTTAAAACCATATATATTTTTTATTGTAAATATTAATATGTAATAATTATCTCTTATATATACAACAATAATGCATATACATAACCGAATTAATAATATGATATATATATATATATTAATTCGATTTTTTAAATAACTCAAATTGTTTGCGAGAGAAATAATTATGAAAAAATATTAATAGAAGGCTTTCAAGCTAAAAAAAAAATAAAGAGTATATATAAATATCCGACAAACTCATCTAATTTACACATGTACGAATTAATCAAATTATCTTCAAATATAAAAATATATTCTATACATTGTACAAAACGAAAATGTATTATATTACGTCCGGATACGGAACAATTTAAGACAAAAAAAGACATTTGTATAAATAAAAAAGGTCGGAATTTACACGTTATTTCTGTTCCAATTCTATATAGAGAACCCATTTTTAGGACAAGAATGGGATTTCTAATTGGTATCGTGATGGGATAACCTATTTTGGGACAAATTTGGATATTCTAGTTGGAATCTAAATTGTATCTAGGAAAATCCTAAGAAATTTCTATACGGGGTGTGATGTAACGTGTGACAGCGAGCGATTTTCCTCGCCTCGAAAAACTTCGGAGGAGAGTCGTCCACGAGTCGAACGGCTTGTCCAAGTCTGATATTCTTTTCTCTTACGTAGCCGATAACTCATCACTTCATTTTGATGTCTTAATCCGTATAATATGCAAACGCACACCGAGCGGAAAAATCCGATCGCTCGAATCTTCGCGGTATGCAAGGTATCCTTCGCTTTCTTAGATCGCGGCGTAATGCACGTCGTCGTAATTTTCCCCCGAGTTGACTGTGACACGAGACGACTCTCTCTCTCTCTCTCTTGCGCGCGCGCGCGCGCGAGAGATGCCGACGAGAATGTCACGACGTGTAATTTTAACCGCGTCATCCTAATGCAATTTACATCGTCGGTGAGTCGATATTTTAACCGGGGCGAGGCTTTAACGCGGTTTTTCGAGTACCTATCTAGTCAGGTCGAGTTCATCGCCATCTCTTTCTCGTCGTGTCACTCCGTAATTCGCGCTCCATTTACGTCGAGTTTTCGTCGCGCGACGAAGAATCGTCGCGCGACGTGTTACACGGGGCGCGTCGCGTAACGTCGGCTGCAATTTGCACGGCAAAACGGATTAGCCGGCGGCGGCGGAGGCCGTATTCGCGGGGTCGGAGGCACGGGGCCACCGGGGGCACCCATCGGTTTTGCATTTAGTGATTGCGGCGGAGCTGTTGCGGTCGTCCGTCAATCGCAATGGCACACGACGCGCGACATATCGAAGCCGACCGCAAAGACAGAGGCTGTAAGCGACGTTTCGAGCTGTTGTAACCCGACGCGTCGGATTTTGTCGCCGTACGGGGTGTCCGAAAATCCGAGCGAGACGAGCCGCTCGAACAGTTCGAATTGGATTCGGATTCTCACCCTCGATCTTTTACTCTCGAATAGTGAGCCGGGCGTGCAACTTTGTGCGACTGCGATCGCGATTTATGTGCTTCACGGAGGAGCACATGCTCTTTCAAGGTGGAGTATAAATTTGTCTCAGAAGCCTCTTCTCTCCAGTGTTATTCTCCCTCCAGCGGCTTGAGATTCTGAAAAATCCGGAATATACGTTGTAAAATGCGCGTCTCTCTCTCTCTCTCTCTCTCTCTCGTAGAAGCGAACGAGCGTAGAGACGAACACTGCAATGGCAGAATGCATGAACTTCTATCATTAATTCGCCCTCGATAGAATCGAATGGCTGCGCTGGAAGGGAAGTAATTGCCTTCGCGAAGCGTTCGATCTCGACGTTTTACGAAAATACGCGTCTTCATTGTTTGCTCCGCGGGAGCACGCTGCATGTATTCCGAATACCCATTTTCTACTCGTGCCTACTTCGTTACATCGCTTACATGTTTCACGAGGATGCGAAGGAAAACTGTGTATACCGCGATGTGGAACGCGGTATTTAAAGCAGCGAGGTATATACGCTAGGATTCGACAATGGATGCGATGGATAACGAGTCGAAAGATTAACATATCCCTTTCTCTCTCTCTCTCTCTCTCTCTCTCTCTCTCTCTTTATCTCTCTCTTTTCTATCCCCGTCCTTCTGTTCTCTTTTTCTCTTTTACGACCGCATTCTGTATAATCCCAGGTCGGTCCTTCGTTTTCCTTCAATTTCATCCGCACTTCGTTCGCCTCGTTCCGCCTACCCTGTCTTTCTCTCTCTTTCTCTCTCTCTCTCTCTCTCTCTCTCTCTCTGTCTCTCTCTCTCTCTACGTGGTCCCTTTTTTATGGCCGTTATTGCATCAACCGGGGGATTAGTTACTCGCGAACGCAACGCGCCTGCCGTATGCATCGCCACTACATGGCCGCGTACGCACGCAATATTCCGTTTTAAGTAAATTTGCGCCGCGCCGGAAAAATTAAATATTTTCGATGGAAAAAGATTAAATGCTCCGCGCCCTGTGCGCTCGCTCGCACTGGCCAGCTCGTGCGGCAGAATACGTTTTCGTAAAATCGACGCGCGATGTGCCGCGGCGGAAAAGGCGTATACACTTCTGAGCGCGCGTGCTCGCGCTCGCCATTTTACGGGTCCGTCCTGTTTGCTTCGAATATTTGCTGTATTTTGGCGGGAGGAAAAAACACGCCGCTTAACACGAAAAGCTACGGCCGCGCGCGAATTTGCAGGGGCCGGCAACGCGCAGATTCAGTACCTATTATGCGAGGTTGCATCAAGAAGCGAAGGTAAAGTTGCACCCCGAATAACTCCGTCCAATGCCGTTGCGATGGCGACGTCGAGTCCCGGATTTCACGATACGCGCGCAGCCACGTATTTTTCTTCTTTTTTTCGTATTTTCGTTGCACACTCCTGCTCGCTTTCGATTTTATTATACAACATGACACAAAAAAGAGTGGAGAAGGAAAGAGGTCCGTATAAAATAAAAAAAAAAAAAAGAGGGAAATAAAAAATGTAGATCCACATAGAAAAAAGCAAACAAATTATTCACCGCATGCTCAATGGATATTGCGTCGGCTGAAATTTTTCGAGTCCCTTTTCACAGATCACCTCATATCTCGTGCATTACAACACACGCCTTGCGCGTGATGGGTACTTTCGACATAGTAAACCGTGTATTTACTGCAATTGATATGTTTATGGTGGGTGTCCCATCAACGGAGCGGTTTACAAAGCCGCGAGAATCGTCGAAACGTGTGGCGCTACACTTCATTTCACGTTACAACCGACTAAATCGCCACAATAAAAATCAAATATTTCAGCCGTCACGTCCAAACCGTAACTCGTGTGGTGCGAAGCCACCACTCCACTCGAGCCTCAGCAAAGAGAGAGAGAGAGAGAGAGAGAGAGAGAGAGAGAGAGAGAGAGAGAGAGAGAGCCTTACTTCGATGTTATCGTTTTGCAAAGTCGCGACACTTCGGTAATGGACCGATATAACGTCTTTTATGTGTACCGTTTATCGATTTGCTGCTTTTCTCGTCGCATTCAGAATTTCAGCGACTACATCGATCCACAATTACACGCAGATATCAGTCTATAGCTCGATCAATTCGCAAACTTCTTCAACGAAAAATTCAACCTCTACTTTTCTCTCCAAAACAAACGGTTCACTTAAGATTGATCTTTTCGTGTTTTTAAACGGTATAATAGATTCCGCGGTTACATCGAGCCCTTCAGCTGTCACTTGACTTGAAAACAGTACGTAATACAATTTGGGACAATACCCGAATAAGCATCGTTAAGTGGCGAATAATCGGCAACGACAAAATTTTTCGCAATTCACAATCAATTGATCGGCTTTTTCACCCCCTCGTTGGCCTCTCGTGCGTTATCTCTTTGCTATTGCTCTTTTTCTCTTTGTTGCCCGAAGGATTAGTGACATCGGTACACATGAACACGTGATGTGAGTGCCACGTGCGCGCGCGCGCGGGTATGTGTGTAGGTGTATGCATGTGCGTACTTTGAACACGGGTGCACGTGTCGTGTAAAAAAGAGGCTCGAGAGGAGCACAGGGATAGAACGAGGAAAGCGTGGGTGGTCATGGAGAGAGAAAACGAGAGGGAGAGGGGGAGAGAGGGAGAGAGAGAGAGAGAAAGAGAGAGGGAGAGAGAGAGAGAGAGAGAGAGGCAGAGGGAGAGAGATGGAACGGACGAACGGTGAATATTTCAGTCGGCAGCACATACCGCGCGTCGAAACGAACTCTGGTTTTAGTCAGGGTATAGGTCAGGGTTCAGCTTAGCCCGGCTTCAACGTGAAACTCTAACCACGTAAAATATACAGCGGCAGGAAACACCACCCTCGCTCGATGGGCCGCCCCTCCGTGTTCCGCTGGTCTCTCCTCTTCTCGCTGTAGTCTTCGACGTTTCGATGTTGAGAGCTCACTAAGTATTTAGATTGCCGCGGCGAGGTTGTTTCCATCTGATCTGAATGGCCGTGATTAACCTTTGAGCGTATTTACGCTGGTTTAGATCGGGGCGCCGTTTCGCCGAGTTCCGCCGTGTCCTTCTCTACAAATTTGTGGTGTGCGTTCCAATCGGAACGATGATGGAGCATTTGCTTTATTCACCGGTTAAAAAAAAAAATATATATATATATGCTAAAGTAACAAATAGAGATTTTTTCTCTGAATCGGCCGAGGTAATCAAAGTCGCTGCAAATAATAAGCAGAGGGACGGTTCGACGGTTTTTTCCCGCGATAAGATAGTGAGGGAGAAAAATAGAGTGTGAGGGGGTGACAGAATTCGCTTGTTGGCTAGCGAGAGAGAGAGAGAGAGAGAGAGAGAGAGAGAGAGAGAGAGAGAGAGAGAGAGAGAGAGAGAGAGAGAGAGAGAGAGAGAGAGAGTGAAAGAGAGTATGGTCGGTAAAAAATTACGTTTCGCGGAGTTAGTTCAACAGTCTCTCTGTTCCGGTGAAGGTACATCGCGATGGGATATGCGCGCGCGACACCACCGTCGGCTACACGAAATTTCAATGAATTTTTTAATGACCCCGCCATCGACCTCGGGACAAAGTCTGAAAAATGTAACGCGTCTCTCTCCGCGAGTGGTTACGAGTATCGATCAATCGTACAATACGCGCCCGTTGCCACGCGCATTCGTATCACGGCGGCCAATAAGAAGGAGAACGGGAGAGCGTTTACATTGAAATTTAAATCGCCTACCGTCGATTTTCCTTCCTTTTTTTTGTATCCCGTTTATATCGTGTAGTAGAGTACCGCTCGACTAGTTCGGTGTACCGCCGAGTTGATACGTTGCCAGGAGAGGAGAAGGAGGAAGAGAAGGAAGCGGAGGAGGGGAAGGTGAGGGGGAGGGAGTTGGCAGGCGGGGGAGTTAGAGAAAAAAAGCAATGTTCCCCTTTGTGCGAACTGTTGTAAGCTTTGAATCACAAATTGATATATGAACGAAGAGGTTGAAAGATAAAACTGTCGCGCGGCCATGTCGGCGTCCGCTTTGCTTTTATAATTACGAGTGAAACGTTTGACACTCTCTTTCCTTTTTCTCTCACCGCTTTAGCGGCCGGTCATCCGCGGCTCCGCGTATCCTCGTATCGGTCGACTTTGTGGCTCTAACGAGATACGAGCCCGTGGTGCAGGGAGCAATTAGCAAGACAGGGCCGCATACGTATGTCGCTTCGATAATACGACGATACGACGATATTTTCGAAAGCGCGTCTCGATCCTGTCCGATTAATATGGATTACAATAGAATTAGTTTAATATAAGCGCACTCGCGTTTGCGTTCTGCTTGGCGTTTGATCATCTCGCAAACGCCCTACCTAATAACGTTTGATCTGACGTTACTCCCGCGTGTTTCACGGAAACATCAATTATACGTCGCGAAATTTTAATCGGGCCAAATTTCCGAACATATACAGGCAGCTTGCGATTTTCCCGTTATCCTGTTTGTCCCAGACTCTCCTTGCGCTCACTTTGCCACGAATATCCACGATTATCCGTTCTGTATAATGGACATGATGAAATTCAAACATAATCGATCGTCGGGGAGTAATAAATATTTTATAAATAAAATTGAAGCGCACACACATACGGGAGCCGGCGCGCACGTCACGCGTAATGATAATTTTAATTACAACGTCCATTCCGTGTTGTACAGTAGATAAAAAAGGTATTGGCGCGCGTGCGCGCGCGTTCTACCGTCCTTTTCGGGATCAATTTACGCGAAAGGGGAAATACTGCTGCAAAGAGCCTCTACTGACATATTCATTTGTATGAACATATCGGACGAGAGCGCACATTTGTAGCAGCCTGTTTCGCGCGAGATTATCCCAAAAGGAATGGAACATGCGCGCAAATATTCCCTCTCTCTCACTCTCTCTCCTCCTCTCTTTCTCTTTCTCTCTCTCTCTCTCTCTCTCTCTCTCTCTCTCTATCTCTCTCTCTCCCTCCTTCGACACGCTGTATCGTCGTTGCATTAAGTAGCACGAGACACGTATTCAATCGAGCCGTGCGAGTCATCTTCTTCTTCTGCCTTCCTCCCGTTGAAGAATTTGATTCGAGAGGAGAGTATCCCGCGCGTACGAGATTTGCGAGACGTAGGAATGACGCGCAATTCGTGGATATGTGTGAGGAAATTTCCCATGGCGACTTCAAGTCGTTCCTGCATTATCTCTCGCCGTGGGGTGGTATACATATACGTAATACCTTACGCTTCAGCACTCGCGCACAACGCGAAACTAACTCCCTTCACTCGGCCGTCGTCGTCATTTTTGCCCGCTTCCAGCTTTCTCCTTTCTCGGTATATCTTTCGCAACAGCTCTTTGCGTCGCCTGCTAATTTATCCCCGCGCGTGTCCCCGTTGTCGTTGTGGTTGAAGGAGCGTGAAATCACTCGACCTGTTATATGACGCCCGTTTATACGAGGGAATCCTCGTTGACTCGAAACAGGTGGATGAGTGGCGCCAGGCACACATCTGCCTCCACGAGTGAAGAAAAAAAGAATCCTCCGCGCCGGTGAACGAGGAGATCCTTTAGTATTGAGATTTTCGAAGCGACGAAGGAAAATGTGCCGCGCGAATTAAATATAGCGAAATACATCGAAAGAACACACACAACAACACACGCAAATACACAGCAGGCTCGACTCTTTATTCGGTGAAAATTATCCATTCTGAATATCCTGCGCACATCTACTTTATATTTCATTAACGTAGAGCGCCGGGTATTGTCTCGCCGAACCCATTATCGCAAGTTGCGAAAATCTCTTCCCCTCGTAAAGGAGCGACCGTGCAGATTTCGATTTAATCTTCTAATTAGACATATTCTCCCGTTAGGTTCCGCGAAGATTTTCAAGTTAACGAACGGAAAAAGCGGCGTGTTATTAGCCCCAAGTACGTCGTGCCACGGCGCTCTGCTGCTGCTGTATGTGTGTGCTGCTCTCTGCCGCTACCGCTGCTTTTTATCGTCGCGGAGCGCACACAACGCGCGCGCGCGCTCCTTCCTATTAGATGCGAAATTAAAGGCAAATTTTTAAATGGCCGGGGCGGACCGACTGGTGCTTAACGCGAGGCACCGCGAGGCACCGCGAGACGGGCCGCTTGCGGTCTAAGAACAAAAACCAAATCACCTCTAAGCGTTAAGCGTTAAGCCCGCAGTTTAATTAGTAGTTTCGGATGGCGGGGAAGTTTCCTTCTACGTAACCCGCGCCAGCAAACATTGTCGTTTGATGTTAACTAGCTCACGAAAACCGGCCGGCCGGTCCTTTTTTACGGAGATAAATTTTCCGAGTAATCGCGTATTTGCGCTCGCAAGTCATACACTCACGTAAACTTACGTACGTGTGTGCGCACGTACGGTGTGTAGGTAGGTTAAATTCTATGCTTCATATTTCCCTTTCAACTGACTCTTTGCGCGAACAATTCTATACAATGCATAAGCTCGAATAAAGGCGCGCGCGCGCACGTGTTACAGATTAAACCAGTGTGGAAACGCATGTAAAGTGCACACGTTAATAGCATTTTAATAACATACACGATGTATACCGCGCAAATAACACGGAAACATGTTAAAAATATGCACGTATGTTTTTTTGAGTCTTCCCGGAACGTACGCGCGCACACGCACACGCGCACAGAGATTGAAATCGCGCGAGAAGCGAGCTCAATCGTCAAGCGTTGGAAAATATTGCTCCTTTTCCTTTTCGCGCGACTTCCTTTGGATAATCAGACCTGGGATCTCTCGTTTCTTATTTATGTATAGTCTTGATTAACAGACGCGCCATTAAATCTGATTCTTTCACGAGTAATCGCGACTCTTGCAACATCTCTTTCGACGCTGATCTAACAGCAATGTTTCAAAGATGAAATATTGACAGTAGCAAATTCTCAGCTGAAATCTCGCAAGAAACACACAAGTATTTAAGAAACGTCCGATAATGAGAGGGAAAGAGGAGGAGAGAGAGAGAGAGAGAGAGAGAGAGAGAGAGAGAGAGAGAGAGAGAGAGAGAGAGAGAGCCCCTTGAAGGGAAAAATATATTTTGTTAGCTCTGCGACCTGGACTGGCACGACCGACACAATTTTGTGCAGCTTCGGCAGCAAAGGGATGAATGTCTCGTACTTGGGATGATTGGTTATTTTCCCATTCCGAATATTGATTTATAGGTTTTGTCCAAGCAAGAACTGGAAGACACTATCAGGACGGATTGTTGTCTGGCGAGTTTAGAGTTGATTTTCCTTTAAGTCTAATTATGGATTCAATTACCGTCCTAATTGCGGATATCGTATTCTGGGGATAGAGGGGCTTCTATTTCGATATCTCGGCTGCGCATAGAAATTTCATGCTCTTGTTAAAGGTCCTTAAATTATTCTTCATTGGAGAGAAGATCGATATTTTTTTCATTATTATTACCGGGTTTCACGCCGCACGTTACGCGTCTGATTGATACGCTATATTACTACTGCATCGCGTGCGTGCGGTTATTACAGTCTCGCTGTTTGCATATGTAAACCTTTGACAACGCCTATAACTACAACATACAAAATATTTTCCACCGTGCTCGATGGCACTATTCTTCTCTCTCTCTCTCTCTCTCTCTCTCTCTCTCTCTCTCTCTCTCTCTCTCTCTTTCTTTTTTCGTGTGACAGCAAGCGTCGTATAAATCATGCACTTAGTTTCGAGTAGTCTCCGAAGGGAAATACGCGTTTCGCGAAATTCGCCCGCTCCTGTATCCACGGTCCGCCCCAGAAAACGGCGGCAGCGTCGATCTTACCCTTTGAAGATCGGCTATTTTCATAATAACGAAATATATCTTTCCCTCAAGACGACGTCCCATTCTCGCGCGATACGGTCCGTTTCGAAAGTAGGTCGCCCGAGGCGGCAACTCGCGGGTAAAAAGACGAGGCGGGTGAGTAAGAAGAGAAGAAGAAGAAGAAGAAGAGGACGAAGAAGAAGAAGTAGCAGCAGTGGAAGAAGAGGCGGAGGAGGAGGAGGAGGAGGAGGAAGACGCGTCGCGCGCACAAACACGTACCTATTCCGGCAGCATTCGCGAGTGCAGACGTGCGGGCGAATTCGAGGGCACGCGTTGCGTCGCCGACGATAAATCTCGTCGCCATGCCGCGCCAGCGGCGCGATTAATGGGCCGTTGATCATCTCGCGATCTGCCCGCGTCGTAAAAAATATTAAATATTTCGGAGCCTGACGCTCGCGATCGGCGAGAAGCCACATTTCGCCGACAACCGAATTTCGTCTGCGTGACAGAACACGCGGATTTATCGTCTCGAACCCCGGAGATCCATTCTCGCGTTATCGCTATTCCGACAGGACACGTTAATGGACAAACATGGTAAAGACGTGCTCGTACAGAGAGTTTAAATCTTTCCTTTTTTTTTTTCGCGCGGATTTTTACGCCGCGATACACGCGGTGACGCTTGACTTTTTGTCCGCGCGACTCAGGACTTTTTCTCACGGAGCGTGACGAAGATCCGTCTCTGTTGCTCTGTGGCGGCTCAAATATGTCAAAGTAGCACGCGCAATAACGCTGCTTATAATCCGAATTAAGAATTAAGGGCGTGGAGGGCTTTTTGTAGTCGTCAGAAATTTGTCGTCATCCGGCGCGCTCGCTCTTGTCCGCTTGGTGTGTACGCGCTTAAGTAAGATTAATGGCCGGGGCTATTAAATCTTTTCCCGCTCGCGGTCCCGGCCGCGACCTCGCAGCGGCAATTTTCGGGAATGCTATGCATCATTAACGACATTCAGGCACACCTCACGTATCCCTTTATGACGATCACGGCGCGACCGCGTCTTATATTCCGACCGGGATTTCCGTAATGCGAGAAATAGGACTCCTGGGGCCCGTTACCATTTCACGGCATAAACGTCGTTATCGATTGTTCGCGGGCACGTTCGGCTTTTTTTCGCGTGCCCCCGTGCGCTTAAAATCCGCCGCCGGTTTATCCCCGCGGCGAATCGCTGTGTCCTCGTGAATATACGAGGCTCGTTCGAGACGTAGACCGGTGGTAGGCCGTAACCCTCGTGCCCGCTGTCCCCCCTCCTCCAACCCCGACCTTGCCAGCGTGTATAAATCTCCTCGGGCCTTTTGAAACAACCGGGTCGTTATTCGAACGCGGTGCCTTATTGATTCTCGCGAGAGTGTGCCGTCGAATTTCACCCCTAGTCGCACACTGTGGACGCAGGACGTACGTTTATCAATCCTTTGTTTTTTTTTTTTCCGTTCTTTTTTTCGTTGCGATACCTCCGGTGCGCGTAATTTTATTACTTCCGGGCGGTTTCTCAAAACTCAATCGCGATTAATCATTCTCGTCGCCGTCTCGTGTATCGTTTTTACGCACACGCCCGAACAAACGAGACAATGGCGACGATATTTGCTCGAGATTAAAATGTATGCCGGAAAAACATCGCTAGCTGACACGGAGTGTGACGACGCTATTACGGCTGCTCTATTATGCCGTAATTAGAGACACACACGTGTGAATATCTACATCGTGGATTTTAATCTCAATTAATCATTCGCGCCGCACCGCCCCGCGTACATTATTCTCAGTGTCTGTGTGTGTCTGAGTAAAGTGAGACACAATGGCGTATTTATTTCGGATTGAAAGACGACGTCGTCTTTCAGTCGCGAAACCGTCCCGATACAGAAAAAACGACAGTGCTATCGCGTTCGCTCTATCGCGCGATAATTAGAGACACGCATGAATATCGATGAACCGCTTCGAAGCGGCCGAGAGCGATTTAAAAAAAACTTTCATCTTGAACCGGATACATAATTTAAAGCGAGGGAGGTGGCTCTTTTACCCGATAATTATTCGTATCTCATTAAAACGCGCCGCTAATCCTTCGACTATGTGCGGTGCGACGAATAAAATGTTGATAATTGGATTTAAAGAGGATTCACTCTGAAATGTGTTTTTCTCTAATCGAGAAAATTCACGCATCACATTTCCGCGCGCTCGTATTTGTACACGCGAATCAATTTCGGTCACGAGCGCTCTCCTGCAAAATCGCGATTTCGATTACGTCGCGAGACTTTTCAAATATATTGCACCGCGCCGCGCGCGTCACGCGTGCTTTCGAACGCCGCATTAAGGCTGGCGATATCGTTCATCGTTATCGTATTACCGGTGAACCGCCGACGACGAGGATAGCGCGGACACACCGTGTTATCTCGTTACACGCAATGTCACGTAACGTTGTCGCGCGAGATAACGGACGCTTTTTCCACGAAAGTGGAAGAGTAAGAAGAAGAAAGGAAGGTGAAGGAAGGAAAAAAGAAGAAGGGAGAGGGAGAGAGAGAGAGAGAGAGAGAGAGAGAGAGATGGCCTTTTAGATAACTAATTCGAATACTTTCGTACGGCGGTTTAATTAGAAACGTGCGTCGAAAGTTCGTGATGGAACTTTTGAAAATTAATTATACGTTCCCTGCAACACACCACTCCGGGCCGGGGCGATTAAAAGCCCATTCGAAGCGCCCGCTACGAACTTCGATAAAAATAGTTCGCCCAACGTACTTGTATCGACTGCCCCGACCGCGCAAAAAAAGGGGGATACACCGCTTTATTTGCCGGCGTTTAATTTGTTCCAGTCACATACACATCCGCTTTGTCGCAGATTACAATTTGAGAAATGCGGAGCGATTGATGAAGCGATACCGCTCGCTCATTCCTCTTCTTCCTGCTTTTCGTCCTACTTTCCGCTCCTTAACCGGCGAATTAATCATTTTAACGTCCCAAATGGCTGCTTTGGTTGATTACTATCATACGACCTCGCTTGTTTAAATTCAAATAACGTTTAAAATTGTACGTCTATTTAATGAGTGCTCTTGTCTCACTTGTAATTTACGTTAATTGCCGTAACTTGGAGAACGTTTCTTGTTCGTATTCCAGCAATAGCTATTACACGCACAACGTCGGGTCGTGTATTTGATTAAACCGCGCATTTTGTGTCCTTCTCATTTGTATCCTATGATATAGGAGCCAGCACCGACATTAATTTCTATCGCCGATTTTGTCTCACTCAGCTATTTTTGACAGAGAGAAAGAGAGAAATTTACGATCGCGTAATTTTGCATGAGCGTTGCATTTTCACGACCTCAAATATACCTCAAATATTTCAGTAAATTGATCGAGAAACCGGAAAAAACAACGAGACCGTATCGCTATTACCATATTCCTTTCGATTCTCTATCGTCAGTTTGCTCGAGAGAGAGAGAGAGAGAGAGAGAGAGAGAGAGAGAGAGAGAGAGAGAGAGAGAGAGAGAGAGAGAGAGAAAGAGAGGGCTTTCTCTTTAATATAATCGTCTTGCGGTACCCATTGACAATTTCGATTCTCGGGCGATAACGAGGCAATTAACTAGGACTATCGGAATCGGATGTCGGATCGCGAAGGGTCGTCGTCGAGTCGTTACAGCGGAGACACGAGGTCAATAGCGAGGATCGCTGCCTCAGAATCGATCTGTACGTCTCTCTCTCTCTCCCTCTCTCTCTCTCTCTCTCTCTCTCTCTCTCGTTATTACACACATTTATCCTGTTCAATCTCGTCATTACGTCTATGTATTCACTTTTCCCTCGCTACTGTTTATTTAGGCGTAAATGCAACCAACTGCTGCTTTCGCATTTCACTTGTCTGGCGTGAAGATCTCGTTGAAGCTGCGAAATGAGAATCAAACAGCCCCATTTAACGCTAAATGCGCGAGCCGCGAACGCCCGCCCATATATTTGCGCGGCTCTCCGGAGAATCGTAACAATTTCTATTCGCCAAATATAATTCGTCACGTCGCGCGAACCTGCGGAAATAAATTCGTTACGCGGGACCGCATTATACAAGCGCTGGTTTGGGAGTCATTCGAGGTTGGCCACAGTAAATTGCGACCGGTAATGTCAGTTCTTAATAACGGCCCGCCAGCTGGTTATATCGACCCGTGACGCCCGCTGGCGAACGCGCGATTGTATTTTTCGAGCCTAGACCGCGCGCGCGCTCGCGCTCGCGATCGGGTACATCTGTTTACACCAGCTCGACTACGGTGGCCCATGCATTAATTAAGCCGACATGCTTCCCCGTTGTGCCAACGATGCTTTCGAATCGCGCAATCCCCCGTCGAAAAATCGCCGTCACAACGTGACGCCTTCTCTTTTGCCGTAGGGATATCGTAACTTTTTTGTAATGCAGGCCAGAATTCAGCCGTTTTTTGCTACAATCGTGAGTATTATTTTTCAACACGTTCACCGCCTCGTCGGTCACCCGTAACCGACCATGAACGTTAAGATACGCACAACACGCAATTATTTACACGTACAAGATTACAATCGTGTTTGAGAATAATGGAAAAGCGTAACGGACAAAGTGCATCGGTAAACAGATTAATATTTTTATTTATTAAAATTCCCAAACCGATTACACGCGCGTGTCACGGTGAATCTGGTTAAAACAGTCGGCGTGAGCGGCATAAATACGCCCGGATTCGCGGATAAATACGCTACGTAATGAACGAACGTAAGCGCAGCTTGTACAATGAGACGAGATTGATCTCGATTAGACATTTATGCGCGGGGTGAAGTCGCGCGCATAATTATAATAATTATAATAAATCATAGTCCCCGATCACGACAGCGTTTTCGAGGCTTGCTTTAGGCCGTGCGAGTCTCCGATCGAAGATCATCGGCGGTGGACTTTGGTGTACTGCCTCGAGGATTAATCGAATTATCGACTCGTGCGTGTATGGCGATAATTCACCAAAATGCGCACTGCATTTGTCCGGTAAATATACCTGCGCTACCCTCGCCCTTCGATTTCCATTTGTCCCGTGCCGCGGTGGTGACGGCGACAGTAGCGACGGTGGCGGCGGCGGCGGCGGCGGCGGCGGCGGCCGCCGCGAGAGAGGACTTCCGCATTAACATAAACGCATTACCGGACGGCCGCTGACAAGTCCGGAACGACGCGCTTCTAACGAGTGAAAAATCGACGGCACCGATATAGACGTATCGCCGTCGGGACCGTCCTGGACGACATGTACAGTCTGGTTCATTGGATCGTAACGGTCCGGGACGACTGGTCCTTTTGCTCCTCGTCGAGAAAAAGGCGGCGTGATCTAATTACGGGACTGGAAGCGAACGAGTGGCGGGAATTCCCGGAGAAAACTCCGGGCCTTTCTTCGAGCAGCTCGAGGCGAGAGATTGTTGTTGCTGGTGCGATGGTCCGCAACAACGGAGATGGCTCGATGCACTCTCCTGCTCCTGCTCCTGCTCCTGCTCCTCTCTCTCTCTCTCTCTCTCTCTCTCTCTCTCTCTCTCTCTCTCTCTCTCTCTCTCTCCTTCTCTTTCTCTCTCCGTCTTTCGAGACAGGTTACCTCGACTAGCACTGGCTGGTGACGATCGATGCCGCTAAGATTCAGCGGATCCCGATGACGTAATGAGGATGAATCGGTCCGGATCCGAGCGGCTGTTCGAAGACCGACCCTATATTGTCGAAGGGGGATACACGATGCGACGTATGTACGTACAAATGAACGTGAACGTATGTGCTACGGCTGGAGATAAATGTCCGGGTCGTCGGGAATTATGGCTGCTCGCCATCGCTGTTGTTTCGCGCTCACCTTTCCCCGTTGTTGCGAAAGGTGAGAAGAGGGTGTATCGGAAAAGGCGTGGAAAAGGATATCGCGTCGGAAGACGCGGTGACCGGGACAGTCAAGTGTTTCGAATTCTCTTCGAACGTAAGACGTCTAATTGCACTGTACTCGCAGAGTACCGCATCTCCCACTTCGTCGGCAACTCCGTCATAGCGTGTCGCAGGGGAGTTGGGATTTATATCGTGAATCGAATGTCGCGCTCGAGTGTTACGCGAACGTCGCGAGGGGTGTCGTGCGGTTCCGACGCACCTCGCTCTTTTATTCTACCGTTCGATGAATACGCGCGAAAACCCGCGAGAGACGAAGAATATTCCGCCAACACTTGGACAACGTTCTCTGCTCCGATGATGAGTTCTCGTGCGCGCGCGTGGTGCACACGCCCTGGGACCTATCTGCAATTACGTACGAGCGAACGCGTCTAAATCCACCCCGACGCGAACGGCCATAGAGCACAGCGCGTGTCGATGTACATATTTTTCTCTTTCCCTTTGCACTCGATACGCGCGCAGGTGGGGCAGCGTGCCAGAGCGAGGGGACCGAGCGAAGAGGGTCGTGATGGAGGAAAAGAGCTAGGGGCGACGGGGCGAGAAGAGTGGTGGAAATGAGATAGAGATTGGTAGCGAAGGAGAGAGAGAGAGAGAGAGAGAGAGAGAGAGAGAGAGAGAGAGAGAGAGAGAGAGAGGAGAGAGAGAGAGAGAGAGAGAGAGAGAGAGAGAGAGAAAGAGAGAGCGAGAGCGAGAGCGAGAGCGAGAGCGAGAGCGAGAGCGAGAGCGAGAGCGAGAGAGAGAGAGAGAGAGAGAGAGAGAGAGAGAGAGAGAGAGAGAGAGAGAGAGAGAGAGAGAGAGAGAGAGAGAGAGAGAGAGAGAGTTCGGCTCGCTGGAGAGAGAGAAAAGGGGCGGCAAGGGGTGGATGTAGTGAGATAGAGAGAGCGAGAGCGAGAGAGAGAGAGAGAGAGAGAGAGAGAGAGAGAGAGAGAGAGAGAGAGAGGCACGAAGAGAAGAAGGGAGACCAGGAAAAGGGACGAAGAGGCGGTGGCAGAAGGTTGGATGAGGAGGATGAAGAGGAGGAGGAGGAGGAGGAGGAGAAGGTGGCAGAGGCGGAGGTGACGGTGGTGGAGAGAGAGGGGCAGATTTGACCCTGCCTGTGCACCTGGATAGGAGGCTGTAATCAATACCACAGAAAGCGCGCGCTGCGCCAGGCTCACCCCTTATCCGTCCGCCTACCGATACCTGAATAAACGACCGTGCACAAGTCCTCCGCCTACCTTCGGAGCTTTTTGCACTCGTACAGCAAATACGTATCGTCCGATATACAATGAGTATCGTTTTCGACTTGATATATGCAGCAGTGGCGTCGTTCGACTACACACCTACCGGCGTGTACCTTTCCTCTCGCGTGTAAGGGCGATGACAGGTCAAGGGATAGCAGCCGCCACCGCCGCTTCGTCGTTTTCTTCCTGCTGTTATATTTATAAATCGCTCGTTTTTAATATCTTTTTTTTTCGCCGATACGCCGGAGTCGGTAAAAATAAAAGGGAAGGAGCGAATTTAAGAGTGCGCGTGCGGCTGGCGTGCAACAAAAGCGTCTAAAAAAAGCCGCGGGCTGAAAAAATTCTTGATAATCTCACACATCCGTGCGATATTTGCAGGCGGGATTAAACTAATTTCGATCTGTCGTTTACGGTTCTGGACTAACATATTTGATAGACTGCGTATCGCCGATATTTCGGATAATTGTTTCGTGCATTTCTCGCGTATTACACGCGCATTTAATTGGCATTCCCCCGCCCCCCGCCCCCCTCATCTCCGCCACAGCTTGTCATATATAAGACGATCTCGGTATTTACTTGTCTGTTAAATCCAGTTGTTTGCTCGCTTGTTTTCATTACAAGTTCCCGGCTGAAATGGGTTGCCTAGTAGTTTGCCGTAGATGGAGGCGGTAGATAGAGCTTTATAATCCACGATTATGCGTCATAATTATTCCAGGTGGGATTCTTTGATTAACTCGGAGCTGATTTTCTCTTAAAGAAAATTTAATTACACGGCATCTTGCTTCCCTCGACATCTCAATATCCAATATTAAACATTCCACCGGCTGAGCCGTAAATTAAAATTCGGTTTAATTAAAGCCCACGTAAAATTCATGCAACTGTCGAATGAGATTTTTGTTATCCGCCAGCATCTGTGACAGTTTTTTTCCGCGAGACATCGGTTTTCTTTCGCTCGCTTAAAGTGATAACAATCGGCGTTTCTACATTCGCGCAACGGGGAAAAATCGCGTTCGACAGTCGGGTCGTGGATTTTTCATCACCACCGAGGATATTTAATGAACCTTCGCTCCCTCTTTCCTGTCTCGTTTTGTTTCTCGTCGTTGTTTACACGACGGCGAGGGAATCGCGCGCGCCAAATATTTCGCTCTCTCGCAAATGACAATTTCCATCTTTTCGCTCGACGTTGCGGATTTTGTGAGAATCGCGATACGGACGAACTCGTAGAGTAATCGTCCGGGGTTTTCAAGCCGTCGGGGGCGTTGGTCGAGGTATTTGTATGTGCCGCATTCGCGCCACATTCCTGCGAGTTTGTCGCAATGCATCTTCATTGCTACTTTTCATAGCGAGATGCCGTCTGAATGTGGAATCGCGGCTGTCTCGAAGAGACGTATTCCGGTGTCGCGACACCCGGCGAAGTACGATTATTTACCTTAATGGCCTGTTTCTTCAGCCGAATCCGGGGCACGGAATTTTAATACAGAATATTTTTCATATTTCCTTCACGCGCGAAGTAAACTATTTTCACATGGCTGCTGAAAAATCTCAGTTTTAACACTCCGCTGTGTCTCCGAACGGGCGCGTCGGCGAATTAACAATTTTCTTCTTTTTTTTCTTTCACAAACGACTCGAGAACTACTTAAAAAGACTTCGGGGATATTCGCGCGAGAAATAACGAGGACACGAGGCACGGAGATATATTTTACGCGCGAGATTCCCGAAAGTACCTCTCAAGCTCGTGAATATGTAAGCAACGGACAACGACCGGAATCTTCCGCGTTAACCGCAAGCGGCCAAGTTTTCGTCGCTGCGACGAACTTTCTCGCACGTGCTATACAACACGCGCGGCCACAACAAATCACTCGCTCGGGACAAATTGAAAGGTTTAGTAAGACCGATAGAGCGAGTGAGCAAGAGAGAGACAGACAGAGAGAGAGAGAGAGAGAGAGAGAGAGAGAGAGAGAGAGAGAGAGAGAGAGAGAGAGCAAAGGCGGAATAGGTAATCGCCCAGATCAGCAGAGTCCAAACCGCAGGTGGTCTAATTGCGCGAGCAAGCTTTCCCTTCGGTAATCGGCGAGATGGGGATGTCGCATTACACGTGTAGATAACGCATCGTTCATGCAAATTTGTGTCTTGCGTGCCTAACGTTTATCCTTCATCAGCGTCGTTCTCCCTCGCGAGCCTCGAGTGTGCTGGCGATGTTGGTATAGTCGGGATCGCGCGTCGTATCGTCGATTTTAATTAGACTATAATTATCCAGTAACTGTGATTGCTCGCGATTCGGGGCCCGCTCGCTCACCCTCGCTGTACGAGTCCGCCATTCTTTCGCGTAATGAACGAAGCGGGCGACCCATATTGTATGATCATTACCGTTTCGCTAACGACCGGCCAGCCGGCTGTTTATTAAGGCGGGCGAGCCTCTAAACTCCCGACGTTTCAACCTGTCGGTTGAACCAACTTTGAAGTTGGAACGGTCAGTGTCACGCGCCCCGCGGTGATGCGCGGGTGATTCTATTAGGTCATATATGTCTTTCTGCAAACTACTGAAATCAGCCCTTGTTGGTTAACTGTCAATCAATTAGTGCTTACATCTTAAGTAATGGCAGCGCTGTACAAACGATAAGGACAAACTATCAAGTTTCTCATTGATAGGGAGGAGTTGACACATTGACTCTTCCTCCTCTCAAACATAAACTGGAGATGTATTTCTTCGATGTATAGCCATCGGAGTAGAGTCGTTTCGATATTCACAAGCTACAATTTTGGATCTGTATCGCTTGATTTTACTTGTCGGGATATTTCCAAACTGCTCAATGTATCATACTCACCTTACGAGTCACGGCGCTCTCATGGCCAGCGTGAGAGAGAGACAGCGTTGAGGCGTGGTCGCAACGTCGTCACAACACCAGAGCGATTTACTGTCGATAATTTATTTCTGATTATAGATACAATATACATCGTAGGCTAGACGAAACACTTATTAGGTATATTAGCCTATCTATAAATGGTACGGTGTGTGAACGCAACACAACGAGTTAGGAATGTAAAACGGATGAAACTCATTACACCGTCGCGTACAACGCGACATACCCGAGGAAACTCAAGGTCGATTGATTCGCGAGGGTGATCTTCTTTATAATTCTCTCGTCCAGCGCATTGATTGGGGGATTCACGCTCGCGCGCGTGAATGTATCGTGTGTTTTTATACGCGTATGCGTGCGCGCGCGCGCGCGTGTGTGTGTGTGTGTGTGTGTGTGTGCGCGTATGCGTGGGTTTGAGTGTAAATGTAAATGTACGTACGCACGCGTAAGCACGCGTGAGTGTGTGAACGGCACCATTTTTAACATCATTGTTGCGACATATCTTATCACTCTGTCTCCTTACGATTAATTAGCTACTTAGTCGCACGAGTGAAGGATGATTGAAGTAACTCGATAATATTTACACGGCCACTTATTAATAACGCGCCTCACGTCCAATACGGAACTGGCAGTCCGCCGATATGCAACGTTTGATCCGATTTGTCGGCCGTTTTTTTCTTTTTCTTTTTTTCTCTTTCCGGGGATACGGATGTTGGGGTCGCGAACTCGCGTCCGCCGAGAGAGTGAAATTCGTTGGAACGCGTTCGTTCCTTGTTCCTCGCCGTTTTTCGATGACGTCTCATGAGCAGAAACTGCTGGTCCGCTAAAGCGAATATCCGCGGTGGTGACTCCCCCGCTTTCTCGAATTAACTTTACTCC